>NW_026263431.1:0-26832 GCF_947179515.1 Apodemus sylvaticus
TCAGAAAATCACGTTTTTAAGGAAATCCCGCATCGTGCGAAATTATCTTGTTTTTCCTAAACAACACGTTGTAAGTCGAAAAGCTTTCATGTTGCGTGTATGTCTAAGTGTGTAGCCTCAAAAGAGAAGGCACAGGACAGTTTTCTCTCGAAAAGGATATGTAAGAATACCACTTCATAAGGAAATACAGTTTTGCAGAGTAAAGACATATACGTACGCATTGGAAACTCTTTACGAGAAGAAATAACGCATCGTACAAAATTAGCTTGTATCTCCAAAACTACACGTTGTATCTCGAAAAGAATTGTTGTGGCGTGTACGTCTTAACATGTAGCATCTAAAGAGAACCAAAAGGAGAATTTTCTTTCGTCAAAATTTTTCAGAAAATCACGTTTTAAGGAAATCCCGCATCGTGCGAAATTATCTTGTTTTTCCTAAACAACACGTTGTAAGTCGAAAAGCTTTCATGTTGCGTGTATGTCTAAGTGTGTAGCCTCAAAAGAGAAGGCACAGGAGAGTTTTCTCTCGAAAGGATATGTAAGAATACCACTTCATAAGGAAATACAGTTTTGCAGAGTAAAGACATATACGTACGCATTGGAAACTCTTTACGAGAAGAAATAACGCATCGTACAAAATTAGCTTGTATCTCCAAAACTACACGTTGTATCTCGAAAAGAATTGTTGTGGCGTGTACGTCTTAACATGTAGCATCTAAAGAGAACCAAAAGGAGAATTTTCTTTCGTCAAAATTTTTCAGAAAATCACGTTTTAAGGAAATCCCGCATCGTGCGAAATTATCTTGTTTTTCCTAAACAACACGTTGTAAGTCGAAAAGCTTTCATGTTGCGTGTATGTCTACGTGTGTAGCCTCAAAAGAGAAGGCACAGGGACAGTTTTCTCTCGAAAGGATATGTAAGAATACCACTTCATAAGGAAATACAGTTTTGCAGAGTAAAGAACATATACGTACGCATTGGAAACTCTTTACGAGAAGAAATAACGCATCGTACAAAATTAGCTTGTATCTCCAAAACTACACGTTGTATCTCGAAAAGAATTGTTGTGGCGTGTACGTCTTAACATGTAGCATCTAAAGAGAACCAAAAGGAGAATTTTCTTTCGTCAAAATTTTTCAGAAAATCACGTTTTAAGGAAATCCCGCATCGTGCGAAATTATCTTGTTTTTCCTAAACAACACGTTGTAAGTCGAAAAGCTTTCATGTTGCGTGTATGTCTAAGTGTGTAGCCTCAAAAGAGAAGGCACAGGGACAGTTTTCTCTCGAAAGGATATGTAAGAATACCACTTCATAAGGAAATACAGTTTTGCAGAGTAAAGACATATACGTACGCATTGGAAACTCTTTACGAGAAGAAATAACGCATCGTACAAAATTAGCTTGTATCTCCAAAACTACACGTTGTATCTCGAAAAGAATTGTTTGTGGCGTGTACGTCTTAACATGTAGCATCTAAAGAGAACCAAAAGGAGAATTTTCTTTCGTCAAAATTTTTCAGAAAATCACGTTTTAAGGAAATCCCGCATCGTGCGAAATTATCTTGTTTTTTCCTAAACAACACGTTGTAAGTCGAAAAGCTTCATGTTGCGTGTATGTCTACGTGTGTAGCCTCAAAAGAGAAGGCACAGGGACAGTTTTCTCTCGAAAGGATATGTAAGAATACCACTTCATAAGGAAATACAGTTTTGCAGAGTAAAGACATATACGTACGCATTGGAAACTCTTTAGGAGAAGAAATAACGCATCGTACAAAATTAGCTTGTATCTCCAAAACTACACGTTGTATCTCGAAAAGAATTGTTGTGGCGTGTACGTCTTAACATGTAGCATCTAAAGAGAACCAAAAGGAGAATTTTCTTTCGTCAAAATTTTTCAGAAAATCACGTTTTAAGGAAATCCCGCATCGTGCGAAATTATCTTGTTTTTCCTAAACAACACGTTGTAAGTCGAAAAGCTTTCATGTTGCGTGTATGTCTAAGTGTGTAGCCTCAAAAGAGAAGGCACAGGACAGTTTTCTCTCGAAAGGATATGTAAGAATACCACTTCATAAGGAAATACAGTTTTGCAGAGTAAAGACATATACGTACGCATTGGAAACTTTACGAGAAGAAATAACGCATCGTACAAAATTAGCTTGTATCTCCAAAAACTACACGTTGTATCTCGAAAAGAATTGTTGTGGCGTGTACGTCTTAACATGTAGCATCTAAGGAGAACCAAAAGGAGAATTTCCTTTCGTCAAAATTTTTCAGAAAATCACGTTTTAAGGAAATCCCGCATCGTGCGAAATTATCTTGTTTTTCCTAAACAACACGTTGTAAGTCGAAAAGCTTTCATGTTGCGTGTATGTCTAAGTGTGTAGCCTCAAAAGAGAAGGCACAGGACAGTTTTCCCTCGAAAGGATATGTAAGAATACCACTTCATAAGGAAATACAGTTTTGCAGAGTAAAGACATATACGTACGCATTGGAAACTCTTTACGAGAAGAAATAACGCATCGTACAAAATTAGCTTGTATCTCCAAAACTACACGTTGTATCTCGAAAAGAATTGTTGTGGCGTGTACGTCTTAACATGTAGCATCTAAAGAGAACCAAAAGGAGAATTTTCTTTCGTCAAAATTTTTCAGAAAATCACGTTTTAAGGAAATCCCGCATCGTGCGAAATTATCTTGTTTTTCCTAAACAACACGTTGTAAGTCGAAAAGCTTTCATGTTGCGTGTATGTCTAAGTGTGTAGCCTCAAAAGAGAAGGCACAGGACAGTTTTCTCTCGAAAGGATATGTAAGAATACCACTTCATAAGGAAATACAGTTTTGCAGAGTAAAGACATATACGTACGCATTGGAAACTCTTTACGAGAAGAAATAACGCATCGTACAAAATTAGCTTGTATCTCCAAAACTACACGTTGTATCTCGAAAAGAATTGTTGTGGCGTGTACGTCTTAACATGTAGCATCTAAGGAGAACCAAAAGGAGAATTTCCTTTCGTCAAAATTTTTCAGAAAATCACGTTTTAAGGAAATCCCGCATCGTGCGAAATTATCTTGTTTTTCCTAAACAACACGTTGTAAGTCGAAAAGCTTTCATGTTGCGTGTATGTCTAAGTGTGTAGCCTCAAAAGAGAAGGCACAGGACAGTTTTCTCTCGAAAGGATATGTAAGAATACCACTTCATAAGGAAATACAGTTTTGCAGAGTAAAGACATATACGTACGCATTGGAAACTCTTTACGAGAAGAAATAACGCATCGTACAAAATTAGCTTGTATCTCCAAAACTACACGTTGTATCTCGAAAAGAATTGTTGTGGCGTGTACGTCTTAACATGTAGCATCTAAAGAGAACCAAAAGGAGAATTTTCTTTCGTCAAAATTTTTCAGAAAATCACGTTTTAAGGAAATCCCGCATCGTGCGAAATTATCTTGTTTTTCCTAAACAACACGTTGTAAGTCGAAAAGCTTTCATGTTGCGTGTATGTCTAAGTGTGTAGCCTCAAAAGAGAAGGCACAGGACAGTTTTCTCTCGAAAGGATATGTAAGAATACCACTTCATAAGGAAATACAGTTTTGCAGAGTAAAGACATATACGTACGCATTGGAAACTCTTTACGAGAAGAAATAACGCATCGTACAAAATTAGCTTGTATCTCCAAAACTACACGTTGTATCTCGAAAAGAATTGTTGTGGCGTGTACGTCTTAACATGTAGCATCTAAGGAGAACCAAAAGGAGAATTTCCTTTCGTCAAAATTTTTCAGAAAATCACGTTTTAAGGAAATCCCGCATCGTGCGAAATTATCTTGTTTTTCCTAAACAACACGTTGTAAGTCGAAAAGCTTTCATGTTGCGTGTATGTCTAAGTGTGTAGCCTCAAAAGAGAAGGCACAGGACAGTTTTCTCTCGAAAGGATATGTAAGAATACCACTTCATAAGGAAATACAGTTTTGCAGAGTAAAGACATATACGTACGCATTGGAAACTCTTTACGAGAAGAAATAACGCATCGTACAAAATTAGCTTGTATCTCCAAAACTACACGTTGTATCTCGAAAAGAATTGTTGTGGCGTGTACGTCTTAACATGTAGCATCTAAAGAGAACCAAAAGGAGAATTTTCTTTCGTCAAAATTTTTCAGAAAATCACGTTTTAAGGAAATCCCGCATCGTGCGAAATTATCTTGTTTTTCCTAAACAACACGTTGTAAGTCGAAAAGCTTTCATGTTGCGTGTATGTCTAAGTGTGTAGCCTCAAAAGAGAAGGCACAGGACAGTTTTCTCTCGAAAGGATATGTAAGAATACCACTTCATAAGGAAATACAGTTTTGCAGAGTAAAGACATATACGTACGCATTGGAAACTCTTTACGAGAAGAAATAGCGCATCGTACAAAATTAGCTTGTATCTCCGAAACTACACGTTATATCTCGAAAAGAATTGTTGTGGCGTGTACGTCTTAACATTTAGCATCTAAAGAGAACCAAAAGGAGAATTTTCTTTCGTCAAAATTTTTCAGAAAATCACGTTTTAAGGAAATCCCGCATCGTGCGAAATTATCTTGTTTTTCCTAAACAACACGTTGTAAGTCGAAAAGCTTTCATGTTGCGTGTATGTCTAAGTGTGTAGCCTCAAAAGAGAAGGCACAGGATAGTTTTCTCTCGAAAGGATATGTAAGAATACCACTTCATAAGGAAATACAGTTTTGCAGAGTAAAGACATATACGTACGCATTGGAAACTCTTTACGAGAAGAAATAACGCATCGTACAAAATTAGCTTGTATCTCCAAAACTACACGTTGTATCTCGAAAAGAATTGTTGTGGCGTGTACGTCTTAACATGTAGCATCTAAGGAGAACCAAAAGGAGAATTTCCTTTCGTCAAAATTTTTCAGAAAATCACGTTTTAAGGAAATCCCGCATCGTGCGAAATTATCTTGTTTTTCCTAAACAACACGTTGTAAGTCGAAAAGCTTTCATGTTGCGTGTATGTCTAAGTGTGTAGCCTCAAAAGAGAAGGCACAGGACAGTTTTCTCTCGAAAGGATATGTAAGAATACCACTTCATAAGGAAATACAGTTTTGCAGAGTAAAGACATATACGTACGCATTGGAAACTCTTTACGAGAAGAAATAGCGCATCGTACAAAATTAGCTTGTATCTCCGAAACTACACGTTATATCTCGAAAAGAATTGTTGTGGCGTGTACGTCTTAACATTTAGCATCTAAAGAGAACCAAAAGGAGAATTTTCTTTCGTCAAAATTTTTCAGAAAATCACGTTTTAAGGAAATCCCGCATCGTGCGAAATTATCTTGTTTTTCCTAAACAACACGTTGTAAGTCGAAAAGCTTTCATGTTGCGTGTATGTCTAAGTGTGTAGCCTCAAAAGAGAAGGCACAGGACAGTTTTCTCTCGAAAGGATATGTAAGAATACCACTTCATAAGGAAATACAGTTTTGCAGAGTAAAGACATATACGTACGCATTGGAAACTCTTTACGAGAAGAAATAACGCATCGTACAAAATTAGCTTGTATCTCCAAAACTACACGTTGTATCTCGAAAAGAATTGTTGTGGCGTGTACGTCTTAACATGTAGCATCTAAGGAGAACCAAAAGGAGAATTTCCTTTCGTCAAAATTTTTCAGAAAATCACGTTTTAAGGAAATCCCGCATCGTGCGAAATTATCTTGTTTTTCCTAAACAACACGTTGTAAGTCGAAAAGCTTTCATGTTGCGTGTATGTCTAAGTGTGTAGCCTCAAAAGAGAAGGCACAGGACAGTTTTCTCTCGAAAGGATATGTAAGAATACCACTTCATAAGGAAATACAGTTTTGCAGAGTAAAGACATATACGTACGCATTGGAAACTCTTTACGAGAAGAAATAACGCATCGTACAAAATTAGCTTGTATCTCCAAAACTACACGTTGTATCTCGAAAAGAATTGTTGTGGCGTGTACGTCTTAACATGTAGCATCTAAAGAGAACCAAAAGGAGAATTTTCTTTCGTCAAAATTTTTCAGAAAATCACGTTTTAAGGAAATCCCGCATCGTGCGAAATTATCTTGTTTTTCCTAAACAACACGTTGTAAGTCGAAAAGCTTTCATGTTGCGTGTATGTCTAAGTGTGTAGCCTCAAAAGAGAAGGCACAGGACAGTTTTCTCTCGAAAGGATATGTAAGAATACCACTTCATAAGGAAATACAGTTTTGCAGAGTAAAGACATATACGTACGCATTGGAAACTCTTTACGAGAAGAAATAGCGCATCGTACAAAATTAGCTTGTATCTCCGAAACTACACGTTATATCTCGAAAAGAATTGTTGTGGCGTGTACGTCTTAACATTTAGCATCTAAAGAGAACCAAAAGGAGAATTTTCTTTCGTCAAAATTTTTCAGAAAATCACGTTTTAAGGAAATCCCGCATCGTGCGAAATTATCTTGTTTTTCCTAAACAACACGTTGTAAGTCGAAAAGCTTTCATGTTGCGTGTATGTCTAAGTGTGTAGCCTCAAAAGAGAAGGCACAGGACAGTTTTCTCTCAAAAGGATATGTAAGAATACCACTTCATAAGGAAATATAGTTTTGCAGAGTAAAGACATATACGTACGCATTGGAAACTCTTTACGAGAAGAAATAGCGCATCTTACAAAATTAGCTTGTATCTCCAAAACTACACGTTGTATCTCGAAAAGAATTGTTGTGGCGTGTACGTCTTAACATGTAGCATCTAAGGAGAACCAAAAGGAGAATTTTCTTTCGTCAAAATTTTTCAGAAAATCACGTTTTAAGGAAATCCCGCATCGTGCGAAATTATCTTGTTTTTCCTAAACAACACGTTGTAAGTCGAAAAGCTTTCATGTTGCGTGTATGTCTAAGTGTGTAGCCTCAAAAGAGAAGGCACAGGACAGTTTTCTCTCGAAAGGATATGTAAGAATACCACTTCATAAGGAAATACAGTTTTGCAGAGTAAAGACATATACGTACGCATTGGAAACTCTTTACGAGAAGAAATAACGCATCGTACAAAATTAGCTTGTATCTCCAAAACTACACTTTGTATCTCGAAAAGAATTGTTGTGGCGTGTACGTCTTAACATGTAGCATCTAAAGAGAACCAAAAGGAGAATTTTCTTTCGTCAAAATTTTTCAGAAAATCACGTTTTAAGGAAATCCCGCATCGTGCGAAATTATCTTGTTTTTCCTAAACAACACGTTGTAAGTCGAAAAGCTTTCATGTTGCGTGTATGTCTAAGTGTGTAGCCTCAAAAGAGAAGGCACAGGACAGTTTTCTCTCAAAAGGATATGTAAGAATACCACTTCATAAGGAAATACAGTTTTGCAGAGTAAAGACATATACGTACGCATTGGAAACTCTTTACGAGAAGAAATAGCGCATCGTACAAAATTAGCTTGTATCTCCGAAACTACACGTTGTATCTCGAAAAGAATTGTTGTGGCGTGTACGTCTTAACATGTAGCATCTAAAGAGAACCAAAAGGAGAATTTTCTTTCGTCAAAATTTTTCAGAAAATCACGTTTTAAGGAAATCCCGCATCGTGCGTAATTATCTTGTTTTTCCTAAACAACACGTTGTAAGTCGAAAAGCTTTCATGTTGCGTGTATGTCTAAGTGTGTAGCCTCAAAAGAGAAGGCACAGGACAGTTTTCTCTCAAAAGGATATGTAAGAATACCACTTCATAAGGAAATACAGTTTTGCAGAGTAAAGACATATACGTACGCATTGGAAACTCTTTACGAGAAGAAATAGCGCATCTTACAAAATTAGCTTGTATCTCCAAAACTACACGTTGTATCTCGAAAAGAATTGTTGTGGCGTGTACGTCTTAACATGTAGCATCTAAGGAGAACCAAAAGGAGAATTTTCTTTCGTCAAAATTTTTCAGAAAATCACGTTTTAAGGAAATCCCGCATCGTGCGAAATTATCTTGTTTTTCCTAAACAACACGTTGTAAGTCGAAAAGCTTTCATGTTGCGTGTATGTCTAAGTGTGTAGCCTCAAAAGAGAAGGCACAGGACAGTTTTCTCTCGAAAGGATATGTAAGAATACCACTTCATAAGGAAATACAGTTTTGCAGAGTAAAGACATATACGTACGCATTGGAAACTCTTTACGAGAAGAAATAACGCATCGTACAAAATTAGCTTGTATCTCCAAAACTACACGTTGTATCTCGAAAAGAATTGTTGTGGCGTGTACGTCTTAACATGTAGCATCTAAAGAGAACCAAAAGGAGAATTTTCTTTCGTCAAAATTTTTCAGAAAATCACGTTTTAAGGAAATCCCGCATCGTGCGAAATTATCTTGTTTTTCCTAAACAACACGTTGTAAGTCGAAAAGCTTTCATGTTGCGTGTATGTCTAAGTGTGTAGCCTCAAAAGAGAAGGCACAGGACAGTTTTCTCTCGAAAGGATATGTAAGAATACCACTTCATAAGGAAATACAGTTTTGCAGAGTAAAGACATATACGTACGCATTGGAAACTCTTTACGAGAAGAAATAGCGCATCGTACAAAATTAGCTTGTATCTCCGAAACTACACGTTATATCTCGAAAAGAATTGTTGTGGCGTGTACGTCTTAACATTTAGCATCTAAAGAGAACCAAAAGGAGAATTTTCTTTCGTCAAAATTTTTCAGAAAATCACGTTTTAAGGAAATCCCGCATCGTGCGAAATTATCTTGTTTTTCCTAAACAACACGTTGTAAGTCGAAAAGCTTTCATGTTGCGTGTATGTCTAAGTGTGTAGCCTCAAAAGAGAAGGCACAGGATAGTTTTCTCTCGAAAGGATATGTAAGAATACCACTTCATAAGGAAATACAGTTTTGCAGAGTAAAGACATATACGTACGCATTGGAAACTCTTTACGAGAAGAAATAACGCATCGTACAAAATTAGCTTGTATCTCCAAAACTACACGTTGTATCTCGAAAACAATTGTTGTGGCGTGTACGTCTTAACATGTAGCATCTAAGGAGAACCAAAAGGAGAATTTCCTTTCGTCAAAATTTTTCAGAAAATCACGTTTTAAGGAAATCCCGCATCGTGCGAAATTATCTTGTTTTTCCTAAACAACACGTTGTAAGTCGAAAAGCTTTCATGTTGCGTGTATGTCTAAGTGTGTAGCCTCAAAAGAGAAGGCACAGGACAGTTTTCTCTCGAAAGGATATGTAAGAATACCACTTCATAAGGAAATACAGTTTTGCAGAGTAAAGACATATACGTACGCATTGGAAACTCTTTACGAGAAGAAATAGCGCATCGTACAAAATTAGCTTGTATCTCCGAAACTACACGTTATATCTCGAAAAGAATTGTTGTGGCGTGTACGTCTTAACATTTAGCATCTAAAGAGAACCAAAAGGAGAATTTTCTTTCGTCAAAATTTTTCAGAAAATCACGTTTTAAGGAAATCCCGCATCGTGCGAAATTATCTTGTTTTTCCTAAACAACACGTTGTAAGTCGAAAAGCTTTCATGTTGCGTGTATGTCTAAGTGTGTAGCCTCAAAAGAGAAGGCACAGGACAGTTTTCTCTCGAAAGGATATGTAAGAATACCACTTCATAAGGAAATACAGTTTTGCAGAGTAAAGACATATACGTACGCATTGGAAACTCTTTACGAGAAGAAATAACGCATCGTACAAAATTAGCTTGTATCTCCAAAACTACACGTTGTATCTCGAAAAGAATTGTTGTGGCGTGTACGTCTTAACATGTAGCATCTAAGGAGAACCAAAAGGAGAATTTCCTTTCGTCAAAATTTTTCAGAAAATCACGTTTTAAGGAAATCCCGCATCGTGCGAAATTATCTTGTTTTTCCTAAACAACACGTTGTAAGTCGAAAAGCTTTCATGTTGCGTGTATGTCTAAGTGTGTAGCCTCAAAAGAGAAGGCACAGGACAGTTTTCTCTCGAAAGGATATGTAAGAATACCACTTCATAAGGAAATACAGTTTTGCAGAGTAAAGACATATACGTACGCATTGGAAACTCTTTACGAGAAGAAATAACGCATCGTACAAAATTAGCTTGTATCTCCAAAACTACACGTTGTATCTCGAAAAGAATTGTTGTGGCGTGTACGTCTTAACATGTAGCATCTAAAGAGAACCAAAAGGAGAATTTTCTTTCGTCAAAATTTTTCAGAAAATCACGTTTTAAGGAAATCCCGCATCGTGCGAAATTATCTTGTTTTTCCTAAACAACACGTTGTAAGTCGAAAAGCTTTCATGTTGCGTGTATGTCTAAGTGTGTAGCCTCAAAAGAGAAGGCACAGGACAGTTTTCTCTCGAAAGGATATGTAAGAATACCACTTCATAAGGAAATACAGTTTTGCAGAGTAAAGACATATACGTACGCATTGGAAACTCTTTACGAGAAGAAATAGCGCATCGTACAAAATTAGCTTGTATCTCCGAAACTACACGTTATATCTCGAAAAGAATTGTTGTGGCGTGTACGTCTTAACATTTAGCATCTAAAGAGAACCAAAAGGAGAATTTTCTTTCGTCAAAATTTTTCAGAAAATCACGTTTTAAGGAAATCCCGCATCGTGCGAAATTATCTTGTTTTTCCTAAACAACACGTTGTAAGTCGAAAAGCTTTCATGTTGCGTGTATGTCTAAGTGTGTAGCCTCAAAAGAGAAGGCACAGGACAGTTTTCTCTCAAAAGGATATGTAAGAATACCACTTCATAAGGAAATACAGTTTTGCAGAGTAAAGACATATACGTACGCATTGGAAACTCTTTACGAGAAGAAATAGCGCATCGTACAAAATTAGCTTGTATCTCCGAAACTACACGTTGTATCTCGAAAAGAATTGTTGTGGCGTGTACGTCTTAACATGTAGCATCTAAAGAGAACCAAAAGGAGAATTTTCTTTCGTCAAAATTTTTCAGAAAATCACGTTTTAAGGAAATCCCGCATCGTGCGTAATTATCTTGTTTTTCCTAAACAACACGTTGTAAGTCGAAAAGCTTTCATGTTGCGTGTATGTCTAAGTGTGTAGCCTCAAAAGAGAAGGCACAGGACAGTTTTCTCTCAAAAGGATATGTAAGAATACCACTTCATAAGGAAATACAGTTTTGCAGAGTAAAGACATATACGTACGCATTGGAAACTCTTTACGAGAAGAAATAGCGCATCTTACAAAATTAGCTTGTATCTCCAAAACTACACGTTGTATCTCGAAAAGAATTGTTGTGGCGTGTACGTCTTAACATGTAGCATCTAAGGAGAACCAAAAGGAGAATTTTCTTTCGTCAAAATTTTTCAGAAAATCACGTTTTAAGGAAATCCCGCATCGTGCGAAATTATCTTGTTTTTCCTAAACAACACGTTGTAAGTCGAAAAGCTTTCATGTTGCGTGTATGTCTAAGTGTGTAGCCTCAAAAGAGAAGGCACAGGACAGTTTTCTCTCGAAAGGATATGTAAGAATACCACTTCATAAGGAAATACAGTTTTGCAGAGTAAAGACATATACGTACGCATTGGAAACTCTTTACGAGAAGAAATAACGCATCGTACAAAATTAGCTTGTATCTCCAAAACTACACGTTGTATCTCGAAAAGAATTGTTGTGGCGTGTACGTCTTAACATGTAGCATCTAAAGAGAACCAAAAGGAGAATTTTCTTTCGTCAAAATTTTTCAGAAAATCACGTTTTAAGGAAATCCCGCATCGTGCGAAATTATCTTGTTTTTCCTAAACAACACGTTGTAAGTCGAAAAGCTTTCATGTTGCGTGTATGTCTAAGTGTGTAGCCTCAAAAGAGAAGGCACAGGACAGTTTTCTCTCGAAAGGATATGTAAGAATACCACTTCATAAGGAAATACAGTTTTGCAGAGTAAAGACATATACGTACGCATTGGAAACTCTTTACGAGAAGAAATAGCGCATCTTACAAAATTAGCTTGTATCTCCAAAACTACACGTTGTATCTCGAAAAGAATTGTTGTGGCGTGTACGTCTTAACATGTAGCATCTAAGGAGAACCAAAAGGAGAATTTTCTTTCGTCAAAATTTTTCAGAAAATCACGTTTTAAGGAAATCCCGCATCGTGCGAAATTATCTTGTTTTTCCTAAACAACACGTTGTAAGTCGAAAAGCTTTCATGTTGCGTGTATGTCTAAGTGTGTAGCCTCAAAAGAGAAGGCACAGGACAGTTTTCTCTCGAAAGGATATGTAAGAATACCACTTCATAAGGAAATACAGTTTTGCAGAGTAAAGACATATACGTACGCATTGGAAACTCTTTACGAGAAGAAATAACGCATCGTACAAAATTAGCTTGTATCTCCAAAACTACACGTTGTATCTCGAAAAGAATTCTTGTGGCGTGTACGTCTTAACATGTAGCATCTAAAGAGAACCAAAAGGAGAATTTTCTTTCGTCAAAATTTTTCAGAAAATCACGTTTTAAGGAAATCCCGCATCGTGCGAAATTATCTTGTTTTTCCTAAACAACACGTTGTAAGTCGAAAAGCTTTCATGTTGCGTGTATGTCTAAGTGTGTAGCCTCAAAAGAGAAGGCACAGGACAGTTTTCTCTCGAAAGGATATGTAAGAATACCACTTCATAAGGAAATACAGTTTTGCAGAGTAAAGACATATACGTACGCATTGGAAACTCTTTACGAGAAGAAATAGCGCATCTTACAAAATTAGCTTGTATCTCCAAAACTACACGTTGTATCTCGAAAAGAATTGTTGTGGCGTGTACGTCTTAACATGTAGCATCTAAGGAGAACCAAAAGGAGAATTTTCTTTCGTCAAAATTTTTCAGAAAATCACGTTTTAAGGAAATCCCGCATCGTGCGAAATTATCTTGTTTTTCCTAAACAACACGTTGTAAGTCGAAAAGCTTTCATGTTGCGTGTATGTCTAAGTGTGTAGCCTCAAAAGAGAAGGCACAGGACAGTTTTCTCTCGAAAGGATATGTAAGAATACCACTTCATAAGGAAATACAGTTTTGCAGAGTAAATACATATACGTACGCATTGGAAACTCTTTACGAGAAGAAATAACGCATCGTACAAAATTAGCTTGTATCTCCAAAACTCCACGTTGTATCTCGAAAAGAATTGTTGTGGCGTGTACGTCTTAACATGTAGCATCTAAAGAGAACCAAAAGGAGAATTTTCTTTCGTCAAAATTTTTCAGAAAATCACGTTTTAAGGAAATCCCGCATCGTGCAAAATTATCTTGTTTTTCCTAAACAACACGTTGTAAGTCGAAAAGCTTTCATGTTGCGTGTATGTCTAAGTGTGTAGCCTCAAAAGAGAAGGCACAGGACAGTTTTCTCTCGAAAGGATATGTAAGAATACCACTTCATAAGGAAATACAGTTTTGCAGAGTAAAGACATATACGTACGCATTGGAAACTCTTGACGAGAAGAAATAGCGCATCTTACAAAATTAGCTTGTATCTCCAAAACTACACGTTGTATCTCGAAAAGAATTGTTGTGGCGTGTACGTCTTAACATGTAGCATCTAAGGAGAACCAAAAGGAGAATTTTCTTTCGTCAAAATTTTTCAGAAAATCACGTTTTAAGGAAATCCCGCATCGTGCGAAATTATCTTGTTTTTCCTAAACAACACGTTGTAAGTCGAAAAGCTTTCATGTTGCGTGTATGTCTAAGTGTGTAGCCTCAAAAGAGAAGGCACAGGACAGTTTTCTCTCGAAAGGATATGTAAGAATACCACTTCATAAGGAAATACAGTTTTGCAGAGTAAATACATATACGTACGCATTGGAAACTCTTTACGAGAAGAAATAACGCATCGTACAAAATTAGCTTGTATCTCCAAAACTACACGTTGTATCTCGAAAAGAATTGTTGTGGCGTGTACGTCTTAACATGTAGCATCTAAAGAGAACCAAAAGGAGAATTTTCTTTCGTCAAAATTTTTCAGAAAATCACGTTTTAAGGAAATCCCGCATCGTGCAAAATTATCTTGTTTTTCCTAAACAACACGTTGTAAGTCGAAAAGCTTTCATGTTGCGTGTATGTCTAAGTGTGTAGCCTCAAAAGAGAAGGCACAGGACAGTTTTCTCTCGAAAGGATATGTAAGAATACCACTTCATAAGGAAATACAGTATTGCAGAGTAAAGACATATACGTACGCATTGGAAACTCTTTACGAGAAGAAATAGCGCATCGTACAAAATTAGCTTGTATCTCCGAAACTACACGTTATATCTCGAAAAGAATTGTTGTGGCGTGTACGTCTTAACATGTAGCATCTAAAGAGAACCAAAAGGAGAATTTTCTTTCGTCAAAATTTTTCAGAAAATCACGTTTTAAGGAAATCCCGCATCGTGCGAAATTATCTTGTTTTTCCTAAACAACACGTTGTAAGTCGAAAAGCTTTCATGTTGCGTGTATGTCTAAGTGTGTAGCCTCAAAAGAGAAGGCACAGGACAGTTTTCTCTCAAAAGGATATGTAAGAATACCACTTCATAAGGAAATATAGTTTTGCAGAGTAAAGACATATACGTACGCATTGGAAACTCTTTACGAGAAGAAATAGCGCATCTTAAAAAATTAGCTTGTATCTCCAAAACTACACGTTGTATCTCGAAAAGAATTGTTGTGGCGTGTACGTCTTAACATGTAGCATCTAAGGAGAACCAAAAGGAGAATTTTCTTTCGTCAAAATTTTTCAGAAAATCACGTTTTAAGGAAATCCCGCATCGTGCGAAATTATCTTGTTTTTCCTAAACAACACGTTGTAAGTCGAAAAGCTTTCATGTTGCGTGTATGTCTAAGTGTGTAGCCTCAAAAGAGAAGGCACAGGACAGTTTTCTCTCGAAAGGATATGTAAGAATACCACTTCATAAGGAAATACAGTTTTGCAGAGTAAAGACATATACGTACGCATTGGAAACTCTTGACGAGAAGAAATAGCGCATCTTACAAAATTAGCTTGTATCTCCAAAACTACACGTTGTATCTCGAAAAGAATTGTTGTGGCGTGTACGTCTTAACATGTAGCATCTAAGGAGAACCAAAAGGAGAATTTTCTTTCGTCAAAATTTTTCAGAAAATCACGTTTTAAGGAAATCCCGCATCGTGCGAAATTATCTTGTTTTTCCTAAACAACACGTTGTAAGTCGAAAAGCTTTCATGTTGCGTGTATGTCTAAGTGTGTAGCCTCAAAAGAGAAGGCACAGGACAGTTTTCTCTCGAAAGGATATGTAAGAATACCACTTCATAAGGAAATACAGTTTTGCAGAGTAAATACATATACGTACGCATTGGAAACTCTTTACGAGAAGAAATAACGCATCGTACAAAATTAGCTTGTATCTCCAAAACTACACGTTGTATCTCGAAAAGAATTGTTGTGGCGTGTACGTCTTAACATGTAGCATCTAAAGAGAACCAAAAGGAGAATTTTCTTTCGTCAAAATTTTTCAGAAAATCACGTTTTAAGGAAATCCCGCATCGTGCAAAATTATCTTGTTTTTCCTAAACAACACGTTGTAAGTCGAAAAGCTTTCATGTTGCGTGTATGTCTAAGTGTGTAGCCTCAAAAGAGAAGGCACAGGACAGTTTTCTCTCGAAAGGATATGTAAGAATACCACTTCATAAGGAAATACAGTATTGCAGAGTAAAGACATATACGTACGCATTGGAAACTCTTTACGAGAAGAAATAGCGCATCGTACAAAATTAGCTTGTATCTCCGAAACTACACGTTATATCTCGAAAAGAATTGTTGTGGCGTGTACGTCTTAACATGTAGCATCTAAAGAGAACCAAAAGGAGAATTTTCTTTCGTCAAAATTTTTCAGAAAATCACGTTTTAAGGAAATCCCGCATCGTGCGAAATTATCTTGTTTTTCCTAAACAACACGTTGTAAGTCGAAAAGCTTTCATGTTGCGTGTATGTCTAAGTGTGTAGCCTCAAAAGAGAAGGCACAGGACAGTTTTCTCTCAAAAGGATATGTAAGAATACCACTTCATAAGGAAATATAGTTTTGCAGAGTAAAGACATATACGTACGCATTGGAAACTCTTTACGAGAAGAAATAGCGCATCTTAAAAAATTAGCTTGTATCTCCAAAACTACACGTTGTATCTCGAAAAGAATTGTTGTGGCGTGTACGTCTTAACATGTAGCATCTAAGGAGAACCAAAAGGAGAATTTTCTTTCGTCAAAATTTTTCAGAAAATCACGTTTTAAGGAAATCCCGCATCGTGCGAAATTATCTTGTTTTTCCTAAACAACACGTTGTAAGTCGAAAAGCTTTCATGTTGCGTGTATGTCTAAGTGTGTAGCCTCAAAAGAGAAGGCACAGGACAGTTTTCTCTCGAAAGGATATGTAAGAATACCACTTCATAAGGAAATACAGTTTTGCAGAGTAAAGACATATACGTACGCATTGGAAACTCTTTACGAGAAGAAATAACGCATCGTACAAAATTAGCTTGTATCTCCAAAACTACACGTTGTATCTCGAAAAGAATTGTTGTGGCGTGTACGTCTTAACATGTAGCATCTAAAGAGAACCAAAAGGAGAATTTTCTTTCGTCAAAATTTTTCAGAAAATCACGTTTTAAGGAAATCCCGCATCGTGCGAAATTATCTTGTTTTTCCTAAACAACACGTTGTAAGTCGAAAAGCTTTCATGTTGCGTGTATGTCTAAGTGTGTAGCCTCAAAAGAGAAGGCACAGGACAGTTTTCTCTCGAAAGGATATGTAAGAATACCACTTCATAAGGAAATACAGTTTTGCAGAGTAAAGACATATACGTACGCATTGGAAACTCTTTACGAGAAGAAATAGCGCATCTTACAAAATTAGCTTGTATCTCCAAAACTACACGTTGTATCTCGAAAAGAATTGTTGTGGCGTGTACGTCTTAACATGTAGCATCTAAGGAGAACCAAAAGGAGAATTTTCTTTCGTCAAAATTTTTCAGAAAATCACGTTTTAAGGAAATCCCGCATCGTGCGAAATTATCTTGTTTTTCCTAAACAACACGTTGTAAGTCGAAAAGCTTTCATGTTGCGTGTATGTCTAAGTGTGTAGCCTCAAAAGAGAAGGCACAGGACAGTTTTCTCTCGAAAGGATATGTAAGAATACCACTTCATAAGGAAATACAGTTTTGCAGAGTAAAGACATATACGTACGCATTGGAAACTCTTTACGAGAAGAAATAACGCATCGTACAAAATTAGCTTGTATCTCCAAAACTACACGTTGTATCTCGAAAAGAATTGTTGTGGCGTGTACGTCTTAACATGTAGCATCTAAAGAGAACCAAAAGGAGAATTTTCTTTCGTCAAAATTTTTCAGAAAATCACGTTTTAAGGAAATCCCGCATCGTGCGAAATTATCTTGTTTTTCCTAAACAACACGTTGTAAGTCGAAAAGCTTTCATGTTGCGTGTATGTCTAAGTGTGTAGCCTCAAAAGAGAAGGCACAGGACAGTTTTCTCTCGAAAGGATATGTAAGAATACCACTTCATAAGGAAATACAGTTTTGCAGAGTAAAGACATATACGTACGCATTGGAAACTCTTTACGAGAAGAAATAACGCATCGTACAAAATTAGCTTGTATCTCCAAAACTACACGTTGTATCTCGAAAAGAATTGTTGTGGCGTGTACGTCTTAACATGTAGCATCTAAAGAGAACCAAAAGGAGAATTTTCTTTCGTCAAAATTTTTCAGAAAATCACGTTTTAAGGAAATCCCGCATCGTGCGAAATTATCTTGTTTTTCCTAAACAACACGTTGTAAGTCGAAAAGCTTTCATGTTGCGTGTATGTCTAAGTGTGTAGCCTCAAAAGAGAAGGCACAGGACAGTTTTCTCTCGAAAGGATATGTAAGAATACCACTCCATAAGGAAATACAGTTTTGCAGAGTAAAGACATATACGTACGCATTGGAAACTCTTTACGAGAAGAAATAGCGCATCGTACAAAATTAGCTTGTATCTCCGAAACTACACGTTATATCTCGAAAAGAATTGTTGTGGCGTGTACGTCTTAACATTTAGCATCTAAAGAGAACCAAAAGGAGAATTTTCTTTCGTCAAAATTTTTCAGAAAATCACGTTTTAAGGAAATCCCGCATCGTGCGAAATTATCTTGTTTTTCCTAAACAACACGTTGTAAGTCGAAAAGCTTTCATGTTGCGTGTATGTCTAAGTGTGTAGCCTCAAAAGAGAAGGCACAGGACAGTTTTCTCTCAAAAGGATATGTAAGAATACCACTTCATAAGGAAATATAGTTTTGCAGAGTAAAGACATATACGTACGCATTGGAAACTCTTTACGAGAAGAAATAGCGCATCTTACAAAATTAGCTTGTATCTCCAAAACTACACGTTGTATCTCGAAAAGAATTGTTGTGGCGTGTACGTCTTAACATGTAGCATCTAAGGAGAACCAAAAGGAGAATTTTCTTTCGTCAAAATTTTTCAGAAAATCACGTTTTAAGGAAATCCCGCATCGTGCGAAATTATCTTGTTTTTCCTAAACAACACGTTGTAAGTCGAAAAGCTTTCATGTTGCGTGTATGTCTAAGTGTGTAGCCTCAAAAGAGAAGGCACAGGACAGTTTTCTCTCGAAAGGATATGTAAGAATACCACTTCATAAGGAAATACAGTTTTGCAGAGTAAAGACATATACGTACGCATTGGAAACTCTTTACGAGAAGAAATAACGCATCGTACAAAATTAGCTTGTATCTCCAAAACTACACGTTGTATCTCGAAAAGAATTGTTGTGGCGTGTACGTCTTAACATGTAGCATCTAAAGAGAACCAAAAGGAGAATTTTCTTTCGTCAAAATTTTTCAGAAAATCACGTTTTAAGGAAATCCCGCATCGTGCGAAATTATCTTGTTTTTCCTAAACAACACGTTGTAAGTCGAAAAGCTTTCATGTTGCGTGTATGTCTAAGTGTGTAGCCTCAAAAGAGAAGGCACAGGACAGTTTTCTCTCAAAAGGATATGTAAGAATACCACTTCATAAGGAAATACAGTTTTGCAGAGTAAAGACATATACGTACGCATTGGAAACTCTTTACGAGAAGAAATAGCGCATCGTACAAAATTAGCTTGTATCTCCGAAACTACACGTTGTATCTCGAAAAGAATTGTTGTGGCGTGTACGTCTTAACATGTAGCATCTAAAGAGAACCAAAAGGAGAATTTTCTTTCGTCAAAATTTTTCAGAAAATCACGTTTTAAGGAAATCCCGCATCGTGCGTAATTATCTTGTTTTTCCTAAACAACACGTTGTAAGTCGAAAAGCTTTCATGTTGCGTGTATGTCTAAGTGTGTAGCCTCAAAAGAGAAGGCACAGGACAGTTTTCTCTCAAAAGGATATGTAAGAATACCACTTCATAAGGAAATACAGTTTTGCAGAGTAAAGACATATACGTACGCATTGGAAACTCTTTACGAGAAGAAATAGCGCATCTTACAAAATTAGCTTGTATCTCCAAAACTACACGTTGTATCTCGAAAAGAATTGTTGTGGCGTGTACGTCTTAACATGTAGCATCTAAGGAGAACCAAAAGGAGAATTTTCTTTCGTCAAAATTTTTCAGAAAATCACGTTTTAAGGAAATCCCGCATCGTGCGAAATTATCTTGTTTTTCCTAAACAACACGTTGTAAGTCGAAAAGCTTTCATGTTGCGTGTATGTCTAAGTGTGTAGCCTCAAAAGAGAAGGCACAGGACAGTTTTCTCTCGAAAGGATATGTAAGAATACCACTTCATAAGGAAATACAGTTTTGCAGAGTAAAGACATATACGTACGCATTGGAAACTCTTTACGAGAAGAAATAACGCATCGTACAAAATTAGCTTGTATCTCCAAAACTACACGTTGTATCTCGAAAAGAATTGTTGTGGCGTGTACGTCTTAACATGTAGCATCTAAAGAGAACCAAAAGGAGAATTTTCTTTCGTCAAAATTTTTCAGAAAATCACGTTTTAAGGAAATCCCGCATCGTGCGAAATTATCTTGTTTTTCCTAAACAACACGTTGTAAGTCGAAAAGCTTTCATGTTGCGTGTATGTCTAAGTGTGTAGCCTCAAAAGAGAAGGCACAGGACAGTTTTCTCTCGAAAGGATATGTAAGAATACCACTTCATAAGGAAATACAGTTTTGCAGAGTAAAGACATATACGTACGCATTGGAAACTCTTTACGAGAAGAAATAGCGCATCTTACAAAATTAGCTTGTATCTCCAAAACTACACGTTGTATCTCGAAAAGAATTGTTGTGGCGTGTACGTCTTAACATGTAGCATCTAAGGAGAACCAAAAGGAGAATTTTCTTTCGTCAAAATTTTTCAGAAAATCACGTTTTAAGGAAATCCCGCATCGTGCGAAATTATCTTGTTTTTCCTAAACAACACGTTGTAAGTCGAAAAGCTTTCATGTTGCGTGTATGTCTAAGTGTGTAGCCTCAAAAGAGAAGGCACAGGACAGTTTTCTCTCGAAAGGATATGTAAGAATACCACTTCATAAGGAAATACAGTTTTGCAGAGTAAAGACATATACGTACGCATTGGAAACTCTTTACGAGAAGAAATAACGCATCGTACAAAATTAGCTTGTATCTCCAAAACTACACGTTGTATCTCGAAAAGAATTCTTGTGGCGTGTACGTCTTAACATGTAGCATCTAAAGAGAACCAAAAGGAGAATTTTCTTTCGTCAAAATTTTTCAGAAAATCACGTTTTAAGGAAATCCCGCATCGTGCGAAATTATCTTGTTTTTCCTAAACAACACGTTGTAAGTCGAAAAGCTTTCATGTTGCGTGTATGTCTAAGTGTGTAGCCTCAAAAGAGAAGGCACAGGACAGTTTTCTCTCGAAAGGATATGTAAGAATACCACTTCATAAGGAAATACAGTTTTGCAGAGTAAAGACATATACGTACGCATTGGAAACTCTTTACGAGAAGAAATAGCGCATCTTACAAAATTAGCTTGTATCTCCAAAACTACACGTTGTATCTCGAAAAGAATTGTTGTGGCGTGTACGTCTTAACATGTAGCATCTAAGGAGAACCAAAAGGAGAATTTTCTTTCGTCAAAATTTTTCAGAAAATCACGTTTTAAGGAAATCCCGCATCGTGCGAAATTATCTTGTTTTTCCTAAACAACACGTTGTAAGTCGAAAAGCTTTCATGTTGCGTGTATGTCTAAGTGTGTAGCCTCAAAAGAGAAGGCACAGGACAGTTTTCTCTCGAAAGGATATGTAAGAATACCACTTCATAAGGAAATACAGTTTTGCAGAGTAAATACATATACGTACGCATTGGAAACTCTTTACGAGAAGAAATAACGCATCGTACAAAATTAGCTTGTATCTCCAAAACTACACGTTGTATCTCGAAAAGAATTGTTGTGGCGTGTACGTCTTAACATGTAGCATCTAAAGAGAACCAAAAGGAGAATTTTCTTTCGTCAAAATTTTTCAGAAAATCACGTTTTAAGGAAATCCCGCATCGTGCAAAATTATCTTGTTTTTCCTAAACAACACGTTGTAAGTCGAAAAGCTTTCATGTTGCGTGTATGTCTAAGTGTGTAGCCTCAAAAGAGAAGGCACAGGACAGTTTTCTCTCGAAAGGATATGTAAGAATACCACTTCATAAGGAAATACAGTTTTGCAGAGTAAAGACATATACGTACGCATTGGAAACTCTTGACGAGAAGAAATAGCGCATCTTACAAAATTAGCTTGTATCTCCAAAACTACACGTTGTATCTCGAAAAGAATTGTTGTGGCGTGTACGTCTTAACATGTAGCATCTAAGGAGAACCAAAAGGAGAATTTTCTTTCGTCAAAATTTTTCAGAAAATCACGTTTTAAGGAAATCCCGCATCGTGCGAAATTATCTTGTTTTTCCTAAACAACACGTTGTAAGTCGAAAAGCTTTCATGTTGCGTGTATGTCTAAGTGTGTAGCCTCAAAAGAGAAGGCACAGGACAGTTTTCTCTCGAAAGGATATGTAAGAATACCACTTCATAAGGAAATACAGTTTTGCAGAGTAAATACATATACGTACGCATTGGAAACTCTTTACGAGAAGAAATAACGCATCGTACAAAATTAGCTTGTATCTCCAAAACTACACGTTGTATCTCGAAAAGAATTGTTGTGGCGTGTACGTCTTAACATGTAGCATCTAAAGAGAACCAAAAGGAGAATTTTCTTTCGTCAAAATTTTTCAGAAAATCACGTTTTAAGGAAATCCCGCATCGTGCAAAATTATCTTGTTTTTCCTAAACAACACGTTGTAAGTCGAAAAGCTTTCATGTTGCGTGTATGTCTAAGTGTGTAGCCTCAAAAGAGAAGGCACAGGACAGTTTTCTCTCGAAAGGATATGTAAGAATACCACTTCATAAGGAAATACAGTATTGCAGAGTAAAGACATATACGTACGCATTGGAAACTCTTTACGAGAAGAAATAGCGCATCGTACAAAATTAGCTTGTATCTCCGAAACTACACGTTATATCTCGAAAAGAATTGTTGTGGCGTGTACGTCGTAACATGTAGCATCTAAAGAGAACCAAAAGGAGAATTTTCTTTCGTCAAAATTTTTCAGAAAATCACGTTTTAAGGAAATCCCGCATCGTGCGAAATTATCTTGTTTTTCCTAAACAACACGTTGTAAGTCGAAAAGCTTTCATGTTGCGTGTATGTCTAAGTGTGTAGCCTCAAAAGAGAAGGCACAGGACAGTTTTCTCTCAAAAGGATATGTAAGAATACCACTTCATAAGGAAATATAGTTTTGCAGAGTAAAGACATATACGTACGCATTGGAAACTCTTTACGAGAAGAAATAGCGCATCTTAAAAAATTAGCTTGTATCTCCAAAACTACACGTTGTATCTCGAAAAGAATTGTTGTGGCGTGTACGTCTTAACATGTAGCATCTAAGGAGAACCAAAAGGAGAATTTTCTTTCGTCAAAATTTTTCAGAAAATCACGTTTTAAGGAAATCCCGCATCGTGCGAAATTATCTTGTTTTTCCTAAACAACACGTTGTAAGTCGAAAAGCTTTCATGTTGCGTGTATGTCTAAGTGTGTAGCCTCAAAAGAGAAGGCACAGGACAGTTTTCTCTCGAAAGGATATGTAAGAATACCACTTCATAAGGAAATACAGTTTTGCAGAGTAAAGACATATACGTACGCATTGGAAACTCTTTACGAGAAGAAATAACGCATCGTACAAAATTAGCTTGTATCTCCAAAACTACACGTTGTATCTCGAAAAGAATTGTTGTGGCGTGTACGTCTTAACATGTAGCATCTAAAGAGAACCAAAAGGAGAATTTTCTTTCGTCAAAATTTTTCAGAAAATCACGTTTTAAGGAAATCCCGCATCGTGCGAAATTATCTTGTTTTTCCTAAACAACACGTTGTAAGTCGAAAAGCTTTCATGTTGCGTGTATGTCTAAGTGTGTAGCCTCAAAAGAGAAGGCACAGGACAGTTTTCTCTCGAAAGGATATGTAAGAATACCACTTCATAAGGAAATACAGTTTTGCAGAGTAAAGACATATACGTACGCATTGGAAACTCTTTACGAGAAGAAATAGCGCATCTTACAAAATTAGCTTGTATCTCCAAAACTACACGTTGTATCTCGAAAAGAATTGTTGTGGCGTGTACGTCTTAACATGTAGCATCTAAGGAGAACCAAAAGGAGAATTTTCTTTCGTCAAAATTTTTCAGAAAATCACGTTTTAAGGAAATCCCGCATCGTGCGAAATTATCTTGTTTTTCCTAAACAACACGTTGTAAGTCGAAAAGCTTTCATGTTGCGTGTATGTCTAAGTGTGTAGCCTCAAAAGAGAAGGCACAGGACAGTTTTCTCTCGAAAGGATATGTAAGAATACCACTTCATAAGGAAATACAGTTTTGCAGAGTAAAGACATATACGTACGCATTGGAAACTCTTTACGAGAAGAAATAACGCATCGTACAAAATTAGCTTGTATCTCCAAAACTACACGTTGTATCTCGAAAACAATTCTTGTGGCGTGTACGTCTTAACATGTAGCATCTAAAGAGAACCAAAAGGAGAATTTTCTTTCGTCAAAATTTTTCAGAAAATCACGTTTTAAGGAAATCCCGCATCGTGCGAAATTATCTTGTTTTTCCTAAACAACACGTTGTAAGTCGAAAAGCTTTCATGTTGCGTGTATGTCTAAGTGTGTAGCCTCAAAAGAGAAGGCACAGGACAGTTTTCTCTCGAAAGGATATGTAAGAATACCACTTCATAAGGAAATACAGTTTTGCAGAGTAAAGACATATACGTACGCATTGGAAACTCTTTACGAGAAGAAATAACGCATCGTACAAAATTAGCTTGTATCTCCAAAACTACACGTTGTATCTCGAAAAGAATTGTTGTGGCGTGTACGTCTTAACATGTAGCATCTAAAGAGAACCAAAAGGAGAATTTTCTTTCGTCAAAATTTTTCAGAAAATCACGTTTTAAGGAAATCCCGCATCGTGCGAAATTATCTTGTTTTTCCTAAACAACACGTTGTAAGTCGAAAAGCTTTCATGTTGCGTGTATGTCTAAGTGTGTAGCCTCAAAAGAGAAGGCACAGGACAGTTTTCTCTCGAAAGGATATGTAAGAATACCACTTCATAAGGAAATACAGTTTTGCAGAGTAAAGACATATACGTACGCATTGGAAACTCTTTAGGAGAAGAAATAACGCATCGTACAAAATTAGCTTGTATCTCCAAAACTACACGTTGTATCTCGAAAAGAATTGTTGTGGCGTGTACGTCTTAACATGTAGCATCTAAGGAGAACCAAAAGGAGAATTTTCTTTCGTCAAAATTTTTCAGAAAATCACGTTTTAAGGAAATCCCGCATCGTGCGAAATTATCTTGTTTTTCCTAAACAACACGTTGTAAGTCGAAAAGCTTTCATGTTGCGTGTATGTCTAAGTGTGTAGCCTCAAAAGAGAAGGCACAGGACAGTTTTCTCTCGAAAGGATATGTAAGAATACCACTTCATAAGGAAATACAGTTTTGCAGAGTAAAGACATATACGTACTCATTGGAAACTCTTTACGAGAAGAAATAACGCATCGTACAAAATTAGCTTGTATCTCCAAAACTACACGTTGTATCTCGAAAAGAATTGTTGTGGCGTGTACGTCTTAACATGTAGCATCTAAAGAGAACCAAAAGGAGAATTTTCTTTCGTCAAAATTTTTCAGAAAATCACGTTTTAAGGAAATCCCGCATCGTGCGAAATTATCTTGTTTTTCCTAAACAACACGTTGTAAGTCGAAAAGCTTTCATGTTGCGTGTATGTCTAAGTGTGTAGCCTCAAAAGAGAAGGCACAGGACAGTTTTCTCTCGAAAGGATATGTAAGAATACCACTTCATAAGGAAATACAGTTTTGCAGAGTAAAGACATATACGTACGCATTGGAAACTCTTTACGAGAAGAAATAACGCATCGTACAAAATTAGCTTGTATCTCCGAAACTACACGTTGTATCTCGAAAAGAATTGTTGTGGCGTGTACGTCTTAACATGTAGCATCTAAAGAGAACCAAAAGGAGAATTTTCTTTCGTCAAAATTTTTCAGAAAATCACGTTTTAAGGAAATCCCGCATCGTGCGAAATTATCTTGTTTTTCCTAAACAACACGTTGTAAGTCGAAAAGCTTTCATGTTGCGTGTATGTCTAAGTGTGTAGCCTCAAAAGAGAAGGCACAGGACAGTTTTCTCTCGAAAGGATATGTAAGAATACCACTTCATAAGGAAATACAGTTTTGCAGAGTAAAGACATATACGTACGCATTGGAAACTCTTTACGAGAAGAAATAGCGCATCGTACAAAATTAGCTTGTATCTCCGAAACTACACGTTATATCTCGAAAAGAATTGTTGTGGCGTGTACGTCTTAACATTTAGCATCTAAAGAGAACCAAAAGGAGAATTTTCTTTCGTCAAAATTTTTCAGAAAATCACGTTTTAAGGAAATCCCGCATCGTGCGAAATTATCTTGTTTTTCCTAAACAACACGTTGTAAGTCGAAAAGCTTTCATGTTGCGTGTATGTCTAAGTGTGTAGCCTCAAAAGAGAAGGCACAGGACAGTTTTCTCTCAAAAGGATATGTAAGAATACCACTTCATAAGGAAATATAGTTTTGCAGAGTAAAGACATATACGTACGCATTGGAAACTTTACGAGAAGAAATAGCGCATCTTACAAAATTAGCTTGTATCTCCAAAACTACACGTTGTATCTCGAAAAGAATTGTTGTGGCGTGTACGTCTTAACATGTAGCATCTAAGGAGAACCAAAAGGAGAATTTTCTTTCGTCAAAATTTTTCAGAAAATCACGTTTTAAGGAAATCCCGCATCGTGCGAAATTATCTTGTTTTTCCTAAACAACACGTTGTAAGTCGAAAAGCTTTCATGTTGCGTGTATGTCTACGTGTGTAGCCTCAAAAGAGAAGGCACAGGACAGTTTTCTCTCGAAAGGATATGTAAGAATACCACTTCATAAGGAAATACAGTTTTGCAGAGTAAAGACATATACGTACGCATTGGAAACTCTTTAGGAGAAGAAATAACGCATCGTACAAAATTAGCTTGTATCTCCAAAACTACACGTTGTATCTCGAAAAGAATTGTTGTGGCGTGTACGTCTTAACATGTAGAATCTAAAGAGAACCAAAAGGAGAATTTTCTTTCGTCAAAATTTTTCAGAAAATCACGTTTTAAGGAAATCCCGCATCGTGCGAAATTATCTTGTTTTTCCTAAAC
>NW_026263432.1:0-123628 GCF_947179515.1 Apodemus sylvaticus
ATCTTGTTTTTCCTAAACAACACGTTGTAAGTCGAAAAGCTTTCATGTTGCGTGTATGTCTAAGTGTGTAGCCTCAAAAGAGAAGGCACAGGACAGTTTTCTCTCGAAAGGATATGTAAGAATACCACTTCATAAGGAAATACAGTTTTGCAGAGTAAAGACATATACGTACGCATTGGAAACTCTTTACGAGAAGAAATAACGCATAGTACAAAATTAGCTTGTATCTCCAAAACTACACGTTGTATCTCGAAAAGAATTGTTGTGGCGTGTACGTCTTAACATGTAGCATCTAAAGAGAACCAAAAGGAGAATTTTCTTTCGTCAAAATTTTTCAGAAAATCACGTTTTAAGGAAATCCCGCATCGTGCGAAATTATCTTGTTTTTCCTAAACAACACGTTGTAAGTCGAAAAGCTTTCATGTTGCGTGTATATCTACGTGTGTAGCCTCAAAAGAGAAGGCACAGGACAGTTTTCTCTCGAAAGGATATGTAAGAATACCACTTCATAAGGAAATACAGTTTTGCAGAGTAAAGACATATACGTACGCATTGGAAACTCTTTACGAGAAGAAATAACGCATAGTACAAAATTAGCTTGTATCTCCAAAACTACACGTTGTATCTCGAAAAGAATTGTTGTGGCGTGTACGTCTTAACATGTAGCATCTAAAGAGAACCAAAAGGAGAATTTTCTTTCGTCAAAATTTTTCAGAAAATCACGTTTTAAGGAAATCCCGCATCGTGCGAAATTATCTTGTTTTTCCTAAACAACACGTTGTAAGTCGAAAAGCTTTCATGTTGCGTGTATGTCTAAGTGTGTAGCCTCAAAAGAGAAGGCACAGGAAAGTTTTCTCTCGAAAGGATATGTAAGAATACCACTTCATAAGGAAATACAGTTTTGCAGAGTAAAGACATATACGTACGCATTGGAAACTCTTTACGAGAAGAAATAACGCATAGTACAAAATTAGCTTGTATCTCCAAAACTACACGTTGTATCTCGAAAAGAATTGTTGTGGCGTGTACGTCTTAACATGTAGCATCTAAAGAGAACCAAAAGGAGAATTTTCTTTCGTCAAAATTTTTCAGAAAATCACGTTTTAAGGAAATCCCGCATCGTGCGAAATTATCTTGTTTTTCCTAAACAACACGTTTTAAGTCGAAAAGCTTTCATGTTGCGTGTATGTCTAAGTGTGTAGCCTCAAAAGAGAAGGCACAGGACAGTTTTCTCTCGAAAGGATATGTAAGAATACCACTTCATAAGGAAATACAGTTTTGCAGAGTAAAGACATATACGTACGCATTGGAAACTCTTTACGAGAAGAAATAACGCATAGTACAAAATTAGCTTGTATCTCCAAAACTACACGTTGTATCTCAAAAAGAATTGTTGTGGCGTGTACGTCTTAACATGTAGCATCTAAAGAGAACCAAAAGGAGAATTTTCTTTCGTCAAAATTTTTCAGAAAATCACGTTTTAAGGAAATCCCGCATCGTGCGAAATTATCTTGTTTTTCCTAAACAACACGTTGTAAGTCGAAAAGCTTTCATGTTGCGTGTATGTCTACGTGTGTAGCCTCAAAAGAGAAGGCACAGGACAGTTTTCTCTCGAAAGGATATGTAAGAATACCACTTCATAAGGAAATACAGTTTTGCAGAGTAAAGACATATACGTAGGAATTGGAAACTCTTTACGAGAAGAAATAACGCATAGTACAAAATTAGCTTGTATCTCCAAAACTACACGTTGTATCTCGAAAAGAATTGTTGTGGCGTGTACGTCTTAACGTGTAGCATCTAAAGAGAACCAAAAGGAGAATTTTCTTTCGTCAAAATTTTTCAGAAAATCACGTTTTAAGGAAATCCCTCATCGTGCGAAATTATCTTGTTTTTCCTAAACAACACGTTGTAAGTCGAAAAGCTTTCATGTTGCGTGTATGTCTACGTGTGTAGCCTCAAAAGAGAAGGCACAGGACAGTTTTCTCTCGAAAGGATATGTAAGAATACCACTTCATAAGGAAATACAGTTTTGCAGAGTAAAGACATATACGTACGCATTGGAAACTCTTTACGAGAAGAAATAACGCATAGTACAAAATTAGCTTGTATCTCCAAAACTACACGTTGTATCTCGAAAAGAATTGTTGTGGCGTGTACGTGTTAACGTGTAGCATCTAAAGAGAACCAAAAGGAGAATTTTCTTTCGTCAAAATTTTTCAGAAAATCACGTTTTAAGGAAATCCCGCATCGTGCGAAATTATCTTGTTTTTCCTAAACAACACGTTGTAAGTCGAAAAGCTTTCATGTTGCGTGTATGTCTACGTGTGTAGCCTCAAAAGAGAAGGCACAGGACAGTTTTCTCTCGAAAGGATATGTAAGAATACCACTTCATAAGGAAATACAGTTTTGCAGAGTAAAGACATATACGTACGCATTGGAAACTCTTTACGAGAAGAAATAACGCATAGTACAAAATTAGCTTGTATCTCCAAAACTACACGTTGTATCTCGAAAAGAATTGTTGTGGCGTGTACGTCTTAACATGTAGCATCTAAAGAGAACCAAAAGGAGAATTTTCTTTCGTCAAAATTTTTCAGAAAATCACGTTTTAAGGAAATCCCGCATCCTGCGAAATTATCTTGTTTTTCCTAAACAACACGTTGTAAGTCGAAAAGCTTTCATGTTGCGTGTATGTCTACGTGTGTAGCCTCAAAAGAGAAGGCACAGGACAGTTTTGTCTCGAAAGGATATGTAAGAATACCACTTCATAAGGAAATACAGTTTTGCAGAGTAAAGACATATACGTACGCATTGGAAACTCTTTACGAGAAGAAATAACGCATAGTACAAAATTAGCTTGTATCTCCAAAACTACACGTTGTATCTCGAAAAGAATTGTTGTGGCGTGTACGTCTTAACATGTAGCATCTAAAGAGAACCAAAAGGAGAATTTTCTTTAGTCAAAATTTTTCAGAAAATCACGTTTTAAGGAAATCCCGCATCGTGCGAAATTATCTTGTTTTTCCTAAACAACACGTTGTAAGTCGAAAAGCTTTCATGTTGCGTGTATGTCTACGTGTGTAGCCTCAAAAGAGAAGGCACAGGACAGTTTTCTCTCGAAAGGATATGTAAGAATACCACTTCATAAGGAAATACAGTTTTGCAGAGTAAAGACATATACGTACGCATTGGAAACTCTTTACGAGAAGAAATAACGCATAGTACAAAATTAGCTTGTATCTCCAAAACTACACGTTGTATCTCAAAAAGAATTGTTGTGGCGTGTACGTCTTAACATGTAGCATCTAAAGAGAACCAAAAGGAGAATTTTCTTTCGTCAAAATTTTTCAGAAAATCACGTTTTAAGGAAATCCCGCATCGTGCGAAATTATCTTGTTTTTCCTAAACAACACGTTGTAAGTAGAAAAGCTTTCATGTTGCGTGTATGTCTACGTGTGTAGCCTCAAAAGAGAAGGCACAGGACAGTTTTCTCTCGAAAGGATATGTAAGAATACCACTTCATAAGGAAATACAGTTTTGCAGAGTAAAGACATATACGTACGCATTGGAAACTCTTTACGAGAAGAAATAACGCATAGTACAAAATTAGCTTGTATCTCCAAAACTACACGTTGTATCTCGAAAAGAATTGTTGTGGCGTGTACGTCTTAACATGTAGCATCTAAAGAGAACCAAAAGGAGAATTTTCTTTCGTCAAAATTTTTCAGAAAATCACGTTTTAAGGAAATCCCGCATCGTGCGAAATTATCTTGTTTTTCCTAAACAACACGTTGTAAGTCGAAAAGCTTTCATGTTGCGTGTATGTCTAAGTGTGTAGCCTCAAAAGAGAAGGCACAGGACAGTTTTCTCTCGAAAGGATATGTAAGAATACCACTTCATAAGGAAATACAGTTTTGCAGAGTAAAGACATATACGTACGCATTGGAAACTCTTTACGAGAAGAAATAACTCATAGTACAAAATTAGCTTGTATCTCCAAAACTACACGTTGTATCTCGAAAAGAATTGTTGTGGCGTGTACGGCTTAACATGTAGCATCTAAAGAGAACCAAAAGGAGAATTTTCTTTCGTCAAAATTTTTCAGAAAATCACGTTTTAAGGAAATCCCGCATCGTGCGAAATTATCTTGTTTTTCCTAAACAACACGTTGTAAGTCGAAAAGCTTTCATGTTGCGTGTATGTCTAAGTGTGTAGCCTCAAAAGAGAAGGCACACGACAGTTTTCTCTCGAAAGGATATGTAAGAATACCACTTCATAAGGAAATACAGTTTTGCAGAGTAAAGACATATACGTACGCATTGGAAACTCTTTACGAGAAGAAATAACGCATAGTACAAAATTAGCTTGTATCTCCAAAACTACACGTTGTATCTCAAAAAGAATTGTTGTGGCGTGTACGTCTTAACATGTAGCATCTAAAGAGAACCAAAAGGAGAATTTTCTTTCGTCAAAATTTTTCAGAAAATCACGTTTTAAGGAAATCCCGCATCGTGCGAAATTATCTTGTTTTTCCTAAACAACACGTTGTAAGTCGAAAAGCTTTCATGTTGCGTGTATGTCTACGTGTGTAGCCTCAAAAGAGAAGGCACAGGACAGTTTTCTCTCGAAAGGATATGTAAGAATACCACTTCATAAGGAAATACAGTTTTGCAGAGTAAAGACATATACGTACGCATTGGAAACTCTTTACGAGAAGAAATAACGCATCGTACAAAATTAGCTTGTATCTCCAAAACTACACGTTGTATCTCGAAAAGAATTGTTGTGGTGTGTACGTCTTAACATGTAGCATCTAAAGAGAACGAAAAGGAGAATTTTCTTTCGTCAAAATTTTTCAGAAAATCACGTTTTAAGGAAATCCCGCATCGTGCGAAATTATCTTGTTTTTCCTAAACAACACGTTGTAAGTCGAAAAGCTTTCATGTTGCGTGTATGTCTAAGTGTGTAGCCTCAAAAGAGAAGGCACAGGACAGTTTTCTCTCGAAAGGATATGTAAGAATACCACTTCATAAGGAAATACAGTTTTGCAGAGTAAAGACATATACGTACGCATTGGAAACTCTTTACGAGAAGAAATAACGCATAGTACAAAATTAGCTTTTATCTCCAAAACTACACGTTGTATCTCGAAAAGAATTGTTGTGGCGTGTACGTCTTAACATGTAGCATCTAAAGAGAACCAAAAGGAGAATTTTCTTTCGTCAAAATTTTTCAGAAAATCACGTTTTAAGGAAATCCCGCATCGTGCGAAATTATCTTGTTTTTCCTAAACAACACGTTGTAAGTCGAAAAGCTTTCATGTTGCGTGTATGTCTAAGTGTGTAGCCTCAAAAGAGAAGGCACAGGACAGTTTTCTCTCGAAAGGATATGTAAGAATACCACTTCATAAGGAAATACAGTTTTGCAGAGTAAAGACATATACGTACGCATTGGAAACTCTTTACGAGAAGAAATAACGCATAGTACAAAATTAGCTTGTATCTCCAAAACTACACGTTGTATCTCGAAAAGAATTGTTGTGGCGTGTACGTCTTAACATGTAGCATCTAAAGAGAACCAAAAGGAGAATTTACTTTCGTCAAAATTTTTCAGAAAATCACGTTTTAAGGAAATCCCGCATCGTGCGAAATTATCTTGTTTTTCCTAAACAACACGTTGTAAGTCGAAAAGCTTTCATGTTGCGTGTATGTCTACGTGTGTAGCCTCAAAAGAGAAGGCACAGGACAGTTTTCTCTCGAAAGGATATGTAAGAATACCACTTCATAAGGAAATACAGTTTTGCAGAGTAAAGACATATACGTACGCATTGGAAACTCTTTACGAGAAGAAATAACGCATCGTACAAAATTAGCTTGTATCTCCAAAACTACACGTTGTATCTCGAAAAGAATTGTTGTGGTGTGTACGTCTTAACATGTAGCATCTAAAGAGAACGAAAAGGAGAATTTTCTTTCGTCAAAATTTTTCAGAAAATCACGTTTTAAGGAAATCCCGCATCGTGCGAAATTATCTTGTTTTTCCTAAACAACACGTTGTAAGTCGAAAAGCTTTCATGTTGCGTGTATGTCTAAGTGTGTAGCCTCAAAAGAGAAGGCACAGGACAGTTTTCTCTCGAAAGGATATGTAAGAATACCACTTCATAAGGAAATACAGTTTTGCAGAGTAAAGACATATACGTACGCATTGGAAACTCTTTACGAGAAGAAATAACGCATAGTACAAAATTAGCTTGTATCTCCAAAACTACACGTTGTATCTCGAAAAGAATTGTTGTGGCGTGTACGTCTTAACATGTAGCATCTAAAGAGAACCAAAAGGAGAATTTTCTTTCGTCAAAATTTTTCAGAAAATCACGTTTTAAGGAAATCCCGCATCGTGCGAAATTATCTTGTTTTTCCTAAACAACACGTTGTAAGTCGAAAAGCTTTCATGTTGCGTGTATGTCTAAGTGTGTAGCCTCAAAAGAGAAGGCACAGGACAGTTTTCTCTCGAAAGGATATGTAAGAATACCACTTCATAAGGAAATACAGTTTTGCAGAGTAAAGACATATACGTACGCATTGGAAACTCTTTACGAGAAGAAATAACGCATAGTACAAAATTAGCTTGTATCTCCAAAACTACACGTTGTATCTCGAAAAGAATTGTTGTGGCGTGTACGTCTTAACATGTAGCATCTAAAGAGAACCAAAAGGAGAATTTTCTTTCGTCAAAATTTTTCAGAAAATCACGTTTTAAGGAAATCCCGCATCGTGCGAAATTATCTTGTTTTTCCTAAACAACACGTTGTAAGTCGAAAAGCTTTCATGTTGCGTGTATATCTACGTGTGTAGCCTCAAAAGAGAAGGCACAGGACAGTTTTCTCTCGAAAGGATATGTAAGAATACCACTTCATAAGGAAATACAGTTTTGCAGAGTAAAGACATATACGTACGCATTGGAAACTCTTTACGAGAAGAAATAACGCATAGTACAAAATTAGCTTGTATCTCCAAAACTACACGTTGTATCTCGAAAAGAATTGTTGTGGCGTGTACGTCTTAACATGTAGCATCTAAAGAGAACCAAAAGGAGAATTTTCTTTCGTCAAAATTTTTCAGAAAATCACGTTTTAAGGAAATCCCGCATCGTGCGAAATTATCTTGTTTTTCCTAAACAACACGTTGTAAGTCGAAAAGCTTTCATGTTGCGTGTATGTCTAAGTGTGTAGCCTCAAAAGAGAAGGCACAGGAAAGTTTTCTCTCGAAAGGATATGTAAGAATACCACTTCATAAGGAAATACAGTTTTGCAGAGTAAAGACATATACGTACGCATTGGAAACTCTTTACGAGAAGAAATAACGCATAGTACAAAATTAGCTTGTATCTCCAAAACTACACGTTGTATCTCGAAAAGAATTGTTGTGGCGTGTACGTCTTAACATGTAGCATCTAAAGAGAACCAAAAGGAGAATTTTCTTTCGTCAAAATTTTTCAGAAAATCACGTTTTAAGGAAATCCCGCATCGTGCGAAATTATCTTGTTTTTCCTAAACAACACGTTTTAAGTCGAAAAGCTTTCATGTTGCGTGTATGTCTAAGTGTGTAGCCTCAAAAGAGAAGGCACAGGACAGTTTTCTCTCGAAAGGATATGTAAGAATACCACTTCATAAGGAAATACAGTTTTGCAGAGTAAAGACATATACGTACGCATTGGAAACTCTTTACGAGAAGAAATAACGCATAGTACAAAATTAGCTTGTATCTCCAAAACTACACGTTGTATCTCAAAAAGAATTGTTGTGGCGTGTACGTCTTAACATGTAGCATCTAAAGAGAACCAAAAGGAGAATTTTCTTTCGTCAAAATTTTTCAGAAAATCACGTTTTAAGGAAATCCCGCATCGTGCGAAATTATCTTGTTTTTCCTAAACAACACGTTGTAAGTCGAAAAGCTTTCATGTTGCGTGTATGTCTACGTGTGTAGCCTCAAAAGAGAAGGCACAGGACAGTTTTCTCTCGAAAGGATATGTAAGAATACCACTTCATAAGGAAATACAGTTTTGCAGAGTAAAGACATATACGTAGGAATTGGAAACTCTTTACGAGAAGAAATAACGCATAGTACAAAATTAGCTTGTATCTCCAAAACTACACGTTGTATCTCGAAAAGAATTGTTGTGGCGTGTACGTCTTAACGTGTAGCATCTAAAGAGAACCAAAAGGAGAATTTTCTTTCGTCAAAATTTTTCAGAAAATCACGTTTTAAGGAAATCCCTCATCGTGCGAAATTATCTTGTTTTTCCTAAACAACACGTTGTAAGTCGAAAAGCTTTCATGTTGCGTGTATGTCTACGTGTGTAGCCTCAAAAGAGAAGGCACAGGACAGTTTTCTCTCGAAAGGATATGTAAGAATACCACTTCATAAGGAAATACAGTTTTGCAGAGTAAAGACATTTACGTACGCATTGGAAACTCTTTACGAGAAGAAATAACGCATAGTACAAAATTAGCTTGTATCTCCAAAACTACACGTTGTATCTCGAAAAGAATTGTTGTGGCGTGTACGTGTTAACGTGTAGCATCTAAAGAGAACCAAAAGGAGAATTTTCTTTCGTCAAAATTTTTCAGAAAATCACGTTTTAAGGAAATCCCGCATCGTGCGAAATTATCTTGTTTTTCCTAAACAACACGTTGTAAGTCGAAAAGCTTTCATGTTGCGTGTATGTCTACGTGTGTAGCCTCAAAAGAGAAGGCACAGGACAGTTTTCTCTCGAAAGGATATGTAAGAATACCACTTCATAAGGAAATACAGTTTTGCAGAGTAAAGACATATACGTACGCATTGGAAACTCTTTACGAGAAGAAATAACGCATAGTACAAAATTAGCTTGTATCTCCAAAACTACACGTTGTATCTCGAAAAGAATTGTTGTGGCGTGTACGTCTTAACATGTAGCATCTAAAGAGAACCAAAAGGAGAATTTTCTTTCGTCAAAATTTTTCAGAAAATCACGTTTTAAGGAAATCCCGCATCCTGCGAAATTATCTTGTTTTTCCTAAACAACACGTTGTAAGTCGAAAAGCTTTCATGTTGCGTGTATGTCTACGTGTGTAGCCTCAAAAGAGAAGGCACAGGACAGTTTTGTCTCGAAAGGATATGTAAGAATACCACTTCATGAGGAAATACAGTTTTGCAGAGTAAAGACATATACGTACGCATTGGAAACTCTTTACGAGAAGAAATAACGCATAGTACAAAATTAGCTTGTATCTCCAAAACTACACGTTGTATCTCGAAAAGAATTGTTGTGGCGTGTACGTCTTAACATGTAGCATCTAAAGAGAACCAAAAGGAGAATTTTCTTTCGTCAAAATTTTTCAGAAAATCACGTTTTAAGGAAATCCCGCATCGTGCGAAATTATCTTGTTTTTCCTAAACAACACGTTGTAAGTCGAAAAGCTTTCATGTTGCGTGTATGTCTACGTGTGTAGCCTCAAAAGAGAAGGCACAGGACAGTTTTCTCTCGAAAGGATATGTAAGAATACCACTTCATAAGGAAATACAGTTTTGCAGAGTAAAGACATATACGTACGCATTGGAAACTCTTTACGAGAAGAAATAACGCATAGTACAAAATTAGCTTGTATCTCCAAAACTACACGTTGTATCTCGAAAAGAATTGTTGTGGCGTGTACGTCTTAACGTGTAGCATCTAAAGAGAACCAAAAGGAGAATTTTCTTTCGTCAAAATTTTTCAGAAAATCACGTTTTAAGGAAATCCCTCATCGTGCGAAATTATCTTGTTTTTCCTAAACAACACGTTGTAAGTCGAAAAGCTTTCATGTTGCGTGTATGTCTACGTGTGTAGCCTCAAAAGAGAAGGCACAGGACAGTTTTCTCTCGAAAGGATATGTAAGAATACCACTTCATAAGGAAATACAGTTTTGCAGAGTAAAGACATATACGTACGCATTGGAAACTCTTTACGAGAAGAAATAACGCATAGTACAAAATTAGCTTGTATCTCCAAAACTACACGTTGTATCTCGAAAAGAATTGTTGTGGCGTGTACGTGTTAACGTGTAGCATCTAAAGAGAACCAAAAGGAGAATTTTCTTTCGTCAAAATTTTTCAGAAAATCACGTTTTAAGGAAATCCCGCATCGTGCGAAATTATCTTGTTTTTCCTAAACAACACGTTGTAAGTCGAAAAGCTTTCATGTTGCGTGTATGTCTACGTGTGTAGCCTCAAAAGAGAAGGCACAGGACAGTTTTCTCTCGAAAGGATATGTAAGAATACCACTTCATAAGGAAATACAGTTTTGCAGAGTAAAGACATATACGTACGCATTGGAAACTCTTTACGAGAAGAAATAACGCATAGTACAAAATTAGCTTGTATCTCCAAAACTACACGTTGTATCTCGAAAAGAATTGTTGTGGCGTGTACGTCTTAACATGTAGCATCTAAAGAGAACCAAAAGGAGAATTTTCTTTCGTCAAAATTTTTCAGAAAATCACGTTTTAAGGAAATCCCGCATCCTGCGAAATTATCTTGTTTTTCCTAAACAACACGTTGTAAGTCGAAAAGCTTTCATGTTGCGTGTATGTCTACGTGTGTAGCCTCAAAAGAGAAGGCACAGGACAGTTTTGTCTCGAAAGGATATGTAAGAATACCACTTCATAAGGAAATACAGTTTTGCAGAGTAAAGACATATACGTACGCATTGGAAACTCTTTACGAGAAGAAATAACGCATAGTACAAAATTAGCTTGTATCTCCAAAACTACACGTTGTATCTCGAAAAGAATTGTTGTGGCGTGTACGTCTTAACATGTAGCATCTAAAGAGAACCAAAAGGAGAATTTTCTTTCGTCAAAATTTTTCAGAAAATCACGTTTTAAGGAAATCCCGCATCGTGCGAAATTATCTTGTTTTTCCTAAACAACACGTTGTAAGTCGAAAAGCTTTCATGTTGCGTGTATGTCTACGTGTGTAGCCTCAAAAGAGAAGGCACAGGACAGTTTTCTCTCGAAAGGATATGTAAGAATACCACTTCATAAGGAAATACAGTTTTGCAGAGTAAAGACATATACGTACGCATTGGAAACTCTTTACGAGAAGAAATAACGCATAGTACAAAATTAGCTTGTATCTCCAAAACTACACGTTGTATCTCGAAAAGAATTGTTGTGGCGTGTACGTCTTAACGTGTAGCATCTAAAGAGAACGAAAAGGAGAATTTTCTTTCGTCAAAATTTTTCAGAAAATCACGTTTTAAGGAAATCCCGCATCGTGCGAAATTATCTTGTTTTTCCTAAACAACACGTTGTAAGTCGAAAAGCTTTCATGTTGCGTGTATGTCTAAGTGTGTAGCCTCAAAAGAGAAGGCACAGGACAGTTTTCTCTCGAAAGGATATGTAAGAATACCACTTCATAAGGAAATACAGTTTTGCAGAGTAAAGACATATACGTACGCATTGGAAACTCTTTACGAGAAGAAATAACGCATAGTACAAAATTAGCTTGTATCTCCAAAACTACACGTTGTATCTCGAAAAGAATTGTTGTGGCGTGTACGTCTTAACATGTAGCATCTAAAGAGAACCAAAAGGAGAATTTTCTTTCGTCAAAATTTTTCAGAAAATCACGTTTTAAGGAAATCCCGCATCGTGCGAAATTATCTTGTTTTTCCTAAACAACACGTTTTAAATCGAAAAGCTTTCATGTTGCGTGTATGTCTAAGTGTGTAGCCTCAAAAGAGAAGGCACAGGACAGTTTTCTCTCGAAAGGATATGTAAGAATACCACTTCATAAGGAAATACAGTTTTGCAGAGTAAAGACATATACGTACGCATTGGAAACTCTTTACGAGAAGAAATAACGCATAGTACAAAATTAGCTTGTATCTCCAAAACTACACGTTGTATCTCAAAAAGAATTGTTGTGGCGTGTACGTCTTAACATGTAGCATCTAAAGAGAACCAAAAGGAGAATTTTCTTTCGTCAAAATTTTTCAGAAAATCACGTTTTAAGGAAATCCCGCATCGTGCGAAATTATCTTGTTTTTCCTAAACAACACGTTGTAAGTCGAAAAGCTTTCATGTTGCGTGTATGTCTACGTGTGTAGCCTCAAAAGAGAAGGCACAGGACAGTTTTCTCTCGAAAGGATATGTAAGAATACCACTTCATAAGGAAATACAGTTTTGCAGAGTAAAGACATATACGTAGGAATTGGAAACTCTTTACGAGAAGAAATAACGCATAGTACAAAATTAGCTTGTATCTCCAAAACTACACGTTGTATCTCGAAAAGAATTGTTGTGGCGTGTACGTCTTAACGTGTAGCATCTAAAGAGAACCAAAAGGAGAATTTTCTTTCGTCAAAATTTTTCAGAAAATCACGTTTTAAGGAAATCCCTCATCGTGCGAAATTATCTTGTTTTTCCTAAACAACACGTTGTAAGTCGAAAAGCTTTCATGTTGCGTGTATGTCTACGTGTGTAGCCTCAAAAGAGAAGGCACAGGACAGTTTTCTCTCGAAAGGATATGTAAGAATACCACTTCATAAGGAAATACAGTTTTGCAGAGTAAAGACATATACGTACGCATTGGAAACTCTTTACGAGAAGAAATAACGCATAGTACAAAATTAGCTTGTATCTCCAAAACTACACGTTGTATCTCGAAAAGAATTGTTGTGGCGTGTACGTCTTAACATGTAGCATCTAAAGAGAACCAAAAGGAGAATTTTCTTTCGTCAAAATTTTTCAGAAAATCACGTTTTAAGGAAATCCCGCATCGTGCGAAATTATCTTGTTTTTCCTAAACAACACGTTGTAAGTCGAAAAGCTTTCATGTTGCGTGTATGTCTACGTGTGTAGCCTCAAAAGAGAAGGCACAGGACAGTTTTCTCTCGAAAGGATATGTAAGAATACCACTTCATAAGGAAATACAGTTTTGCAGAGTAAAGACATATACGTACGCATTGGAAACTCTTTACGAGAAGAAATAACGCATAGTACAAAATTAGCTTGTATCTCCAAAACTACACGTTGTATCTCGAAAAGAATTGTTGTGGCGTGTACGTCTTAACATGTAGCATCTAAAGAGAACCAAAAGGAGAATTTTCTTTCGTCAAAATTTTTCAGAAAATCACGTTTTAAGGAAATCCCGCATCGTGCGAAATTATCTTGTTTTTCCTAAACAACACGTTGTAAGTCGAAAAGCTTTCATGTTGCGTGTATATCTACGTGTGTAGCCTCAAAAGAGAAGGCACAGGACAGTTTTCTCTCGAAAGGATATGTAAGAATACCACTTCATAAGGAAATACAGTTTTGCAGAGTAAAGACATATACGTACGCATTGGAAACTCTTTACGAGAAGAAATAACGCATAGTACAAAATTAGCTTGTATCTCCAAAACTACACGTTGTATCTCGAAAAGAATTGTTGTGGCGTGTACGTCTTAACATGTAGCATCTAAAGAGAACCAAAAGGAGAATTTTCTTTCGTCAAAATTTTTCAGAAAATCACGTTTTAAGGAAATCCCGCATCGTGCGAAATTATCTTGTTTTTCCTAAACAACACGTTGTAAGTCGAAAAGCTTTCATGTTGCGTGTATGTCTACGTGTGTAGCCTCAAAAGAGAAGGCACAGGACAGTTTTCTCTCGAAAGGATATGTAAGAATACCACTTCATAAGGAAATACAGTTTTGCAGAGTAAAGACATATACGTACGCATTGGAAACTCTTTACGAGAAGAAATAACGCATAGTACAAAATTAGCTTGTATCTCCAAAACTACACGTTGTATCTCGAAAAGAATTGTTGTGGCGTGTACGTCTTAACATGTAGCATCTAAAGAGAACCAAAAGGAGAATTTTCTTTCGTCAAAATTTTTCAGAAAATCACGTTTTAAGGAAATCCCGCATCGTGCGAAATTATCTTGTTTTTCCTAAACAACACGTTGTAAGTCGAAAAGCTTTCATGTTGCGTGTATGTCTAAGTGTGTAGCCTCAAAAGAGAAGGCACAGGACAGTTTTCTCTCGAAAGGATATGTAAGAATACCACTTCATAAGGAAATACAGTTTTGCAGAGTAAAGACATATACGTACGCATTGGAAACTCTTTACGAGAAGAAATAACGCATAGTACAAAATTAGCTTGTATCTCCAAAACTACACGTTGTATCTCGAAAAGAATTGTTGTGGCGTGTACGTCTTAACATGTAGCATCTAAAGAGAACCAAAAGGAGAATTTTCTTTCGTCAAAATTTTTCAGAAAATCACGTTTTAAGGAAATCCCGCATCGTGCGAAATTATCTTGTTTTTCCTAAATAACACGTTGTAAGTCGAAAAGCTTTCATGTTGCGTGTATGTCTAAGTGTGTAGCCTCAAAAGAGAAGGCACACGACAGTTTTCTCTCGAAAGGATATGTAAGAATACCACTTCATAAGGAAATACAGTTTTGCAGAGTAAAGACATATACGTACGCTTTGGAAACTCTTTACGAGAAGAAATAACGCATAGTACAAAATTAGCTTGTATCTCCAAAACTACACGTTGTATCTCAAAAAGAATTGTTGTGGCGTGTACGTCTTAACATGTAGCATCTAAAGAGAACCAAAAGGAGAATTTTCTTTCGTCAAAATTTTTCAGAAAATCACGTTTTAAGGAAATCCCGCATCGTGCGAAATTATCTTGTTTTTCCTAAACAACACGTTGTAAGTCGAAAAGCTTTCATGTTGCGTGTATGTCTACGTGTGTAGCCTCAAAAGAGAAGGCACAGGACAGTTTTCTCTCGAAAGGATATGTAAGAATACCACTTCATAAGGAAATACAGTTTTGCAGAGTAAAGACATATACGTACGCATTGGAAACTCTTTACGAGAAGAAATAACGCATAGTACAAAATTAGCTTGTATCTCCAAAACTACACGTTGTATCTCGAAAAGAATTGTTGTGGCGTGTACGTGTTAACGTGTAGCATCTAAAGAGAACCAAAAGGAGAATTTTCTTTCGTCAAAATTTTTCAGAAAATCACGTTTTAAGGAAATCCCGCATCGTGCGAAATTATCTTGTTTTTCCTAAACAACACGTTGTAAGTCGAAAAGCTTTCATGTTGCGTGTATGTCTACGTGTGTAGCCTCAAAAGAGAAGGCACAGGACAGTTTTCTCTCGAAAGGATATGTAAGAATACCACTTCATAAGGAAATACAGTTTTGCAGAGTAAAGACATATACGTACGCATTGGAAACTCTTTACGAGAAGAAATAACGCATAGTACAAAATTAGCTTGTATCTCCAAAACTACACGTTGTATCTCGAAAAGAATTGTTGTGGCGTGTACGTCTTAACATGTAGCATCTAAAGAGAACCAAAAGGAGAATTTTCTTTCGTCAAAATTTTTCAGAAAATCACGTTTTAAGGAAATCCCGCATCCTGCGAAATTATCTTGTTTTTCCTAAACAACACGTTGTAAGTCGAAAAGCTTTCATGTTGCGTGTATGTCTACGTGTGTAGCCTCAAAAGAGAAGGCACAGGACAGTTTTGTCTCGAAAGGATATGTAAGAATACCACTTCATAAGGAAATACAGTTTTGCAGAGTAAAGACATATACGTACGCATTGGAAACTCTTTACGAGAAGAAATAACGCATAGTACAAAATTAGCTTGTATCTCCAAAACTACACGTTGTATCTCGAAAAGAATTGTTGTGGCGTGTACGTCTTAACATGTAGCATCTAAAGAGAACCAAAAGGAGAATTTTCTTTCGTCAAAATTTTTCAGAAAATCACGTTTTAAGGAAATTCCGCATCGTGCGAAATTATCTTGTTTTTCCTAAACAACACGTTGTAAGTCGAAAAGCTTTCATGTTGCGTGTATGTCTACGTGTGTAGCCTCAAAAGAGAAGGCACAGGACAGTTTTCTCTCGAAAGGATATGTAAGAATACCACTTCATAAGGAAATACAGTTTTGCAGAGTAAAGACATATACGTACGCATTGGAAACTCTTTACGAGAAGAAATAACGCATAGTACAAAATTAGCTTGTATCTCCAAAACTACACGTTGTATCTCGAAAAGAATTGTTGTGGCGTGTACGTGTTAACGTGTAGCATCTAAAGAGAACCAAAAGGAGAATTTTCTTTCGTCAAAATTTTTCAGAAAATCACGTTTTAAGGAAATCCCGCATCGTGCGAAATTATCTTGTTTTTCCTAAACAACACGTTGTAAGTCGAAAAGCTTTCATGTTGCGTGTATGTCTACGTGTGTAGCCTCAAAAGAGAAGGCACAGGACAGTTTTCTCTCGAAAGGATATGTAAGAATACCACTTCATAAGGAAATACAGTTTTGCAGAGTAAAGACATATACGTACGCATTGGAAACTCTTTACGAGAAGAAATAACGCATAGTACAAAATTAGCTTGTATCTCCAAAACTACACGTTGTATCTCGAAAAGAATTGTTGTGGCGTGTACGTCTTAACATGTAGCATCTAAAGAGAACCAAAAGGAGAATTTTCTTTCGTCAAAATTTTTCAGAAAATCACGTTTTAAGGAAATCCCGCATCGTGCGAAATTATCTTGTTTTTCCTAAACAACACGTTGTAAGTCGAAAAGCTTTCATGTTGCGTGTATGTCTAAGTGTGTAGCCTCAAAAGAGAAGGCACAGGACAGTTTTCTCTCGAAAGGATATGTAAGAATACCACTTCATAAGGAAATACAGTTTTGCAGAGTAAAGACATATACGTACGCATTGGAAACTCTTTACGAGAAGAAATAACGCATAGTACAAAATTAGCTTGTATCTCCAAAACTACACGTTGTATCTCGAAAAGAATTGTTGTGGCGTGTACGTCTTAACATGTAGCATCTAAAGAGAACCAAAAGGAGAATTTTCTTTCGTCAAAATTTTTCAGAAAATCACGTTTTAAGGAAATCCCGCATCGTGCGAAATTATCTTGTTTTTCCTAAACAACACGTTGTAAGTCGAAAAGCTTTCATGTTGCGTGTATATCTACGTGTGTAGCCTCAAAAGAGAAGGCACAGGACAGTTTTCTCTCGAAAGGATATGTAAGAATACCACTTCATAAGGAAATACAGTTTTGCAGAGTAAAGACATATACGTACGCATTGGAAACTCTTTACGAGAAGAAATAACGCATAGTACAAAATTAGCTTGTATCTCCAAAACTACACGTTGTATCTCGAAAAGAATTGTTGTGGCGTGTACGTCTTAACATGTAGCATCTAAAGAGAACCAAAAGGAGAATTTTCTTTCGTCAAAATTTTTCAGAAAATCACGTTTTAAGGAAATCCCGCATCGTGCGAAATTATCTTGTTTTTCCTAAACAACACGTTGTAAGTCGAAAAGCTTTCATGTTGCGTGTATGTCTACGTGTGTAGCCTCAAAAGAGAAGGCACAGGACAGTTTTCTCTCGAAAGGATATGTAAGAATACCACTTCATAAGGAAATACAGTTTTGCAGAGTAAAGACATATACGTACGCATTGGAAACTCTTTACGAGAAGAAATAACGCATAGTACAAAATTAGCTTGTATCTCCAAAACTACACGTTGTATCTCGAAAAGAATTGTTGTGGCGTGTACGTCTTAACGTGTAGCATCTAAAGAGAACCAAAAGGAGAATTTTCTTTCGTCAAAATTTTTCAGAAAATCACGTTTTAAGGAAATCCCGCATCGTGCGAAATTATCTTGTTTTTCCTAAACAACACGTTGTAAGTCGAAAAGCTTTCATGTTGCGTGTATGTCTAAGTGTGTAGCCTCAAAAGAGAAGGCACAGGACAGTTTTCTCTCGAAAGGATATGTAAGAATACCACTTCATAAGGAAATACAGTTTTGCAGAGTAAAGACATATACGTACGCATTGGAAACTCTTTACGAGAAGTAACGCATAGTACAAAATTAGCTTGTATCTCCAAAACTACACGTTGTATCTCGAAAAGAATTGTTGTGGCGTGTACGTCTTAACATGTAGCATCTAAAGAGAACCAAAAGGAGAATTTTCTTTCGTCAAAATTTTTCAGAAAATCACGTTTTAAGGAAATCCCGCATCGTGCGAAATTATCTTGATTTTCCTAAACAACACGTTGTAAGTCGAAAAGCTTTCAAGTTGCGTGTATGTCTACGTGTGTAGCCTCAAAAGAGAAGGCACAGGACAGTTTTCTCTCGAAAGGATATGTAAGAATACCACTTCATAAGGAAATACAGTTTTGCAGAGTAAAGACATATACGTACGCATTGGAAACTCTTTACGAGAAGAAATAACACATAGTACAAAATTAGCTTGTATCTCCAAAACTACACGTTGTATCTCGAAAAGAATTGTTGTGGCGTGTACGTCTTAACATGTAGCATCTAAAGAGAACCAAAAGGAGAATTTTCTTTCGTCAAAATTTTTCAGAAAATCACGTTTTAAGGAAATCACGCATCGTGCGAAATTATCTTGTTTTTCCTAAACAACACGTTGTAAGTCGAAAAGCTTTCATGTTGCGTGTATGTCTAAGTGTGTAGCCTCAAAAGAGAAGGCACAGGACAGTTTTCTCTCGAAAGGATATGTAAGAATACCACTTCATAAGGAAATACAGTTTTGCAGAGTAAAGACATATACGTACGCATTGGAAACTCTTTACGAGAAGAAATAACGCATAGTACAAAATTAGCTTGTATCTCCAAAACTACACGTTGTATCTCGAAAAGAATTGTTGTGGCGTGTACGTCTTAACATGTAGCATCTAAAGAGAACCAAAAGGAGAATTTTCTTTCGTCAAAATTTTTCAGAAAATCACGTTTTAAGGAAATCCCGCATCGTGCGAAATTATCTTGTTTTTCCTAAACAACACGTTGTAGGTCGAAAAGCTTTCATGTTGCGTGTATTTCTAAGTGTGTAGCCTCAAAAGAGAAGGCACAGGACAGTTTTCTCTCGAAAGGATATGTAAGAATACCACTTCATAAGGAAATACAGTTTTGCAGAGTAAAGACATATACGTACGCATTGGAAACTCTTTACGAGAAGAAATAACGCATAGTACAAAATTAGCTTGTATCTCCAAAACTACACGTTGTATCTCGAAAAGAATTGTTGTGGCGTGTACGTCTTAACGTGTAGCATCTAAAGAGAACCAAAAGGAGAATTTTCTTTCGTCAAAATTTTTCAGAAAATCACGTTTTAAGGAAATCCCGCATCGTGCGAAATTATCTTGTTTTTCCTAAACAACACGTTGTAAGTCGAAAAGCTTTCATGTTGCGTGTATGTCTACGTGTGTAGCCTCAAAAGAGAAGGCACAGGACAGTTTTCTCTCGAAAGGATATGTAAGAATACCACTTCATAAGGAAATACAGTTTTGCAGAGTAAAGACATATACGTACGCATTGGAAACTCTTTACGAGAAGAAATAACGCATAGTACAAAATTAGCTTGTATCTCCAAAACTACACGTTGTATCTCGAAAAGAATTGTTGTGGCGTGTACGTCTTAACATGTAGCATCTAAAGAGAACCAAAAGGAGAATTTTCTTTCGTCAAAATTTTTCAGAAAATCACGTTTTAAGGAAATCCCGCATCGTGCGAAATTATCTTGTTTTTCCTAAACAACACGTTGTAAGTCGAAAAGCTTTCATGTTGCGTGTATGTCTAAGTGTGTAGCCTCAAAAGAGAAGGCACAGGACAGTTTTCTCTCGAAAGGATATGTAAGAATACCACTTCATAAGGAAATACAGTTTTGCAGAGTAAAGACATATACGTACGCATTGGAAACTCTTTACGAGAAGAAATAACGCATAGTACAAAATTAGCTTGTATCTCCAAAACTACACGTTGTATCTCGAAAAGAATTGTTGTGGCGTGTACGTCTTAACGTGTAGCATCTAAAGAGAACCAAAAGGAGAATTTTCTTTTGTCAAAATTTTTCAGAAAATCACGTTTTAAGGAAATCCCGCATCGTGCGAAATTACCTTGTTTTTCCTAAACAACACGTTGTAAGTCGAAAAGCTTTCATGTTGCGTGTATGTCTAAGTGTGTAGCCTCAAAAGAGAAGGCACAGGACAGTTTTCTCTCGAAAGGATATGTAAGAATACCACTTCATAAGGAAATACAGTTTTGCAGAGTAAAGACATATACGTACGCATTGGAAACTCTTTACGAGAAGAAATAACGCATCGTACAAAATTAGCTTGTATCTCCAAAACTACACGTTGTATCTCGAAAAGAATTGTTGTGGCGTGTACGTCTTAACATGTAGCATCTAACGAGAACCAAAAGGAGAATTTTCTTTCGTCAAAATTTTTCAGAAAATCACGTTTTAAGGAAATCCCGCATCGTGCGAAATTATCTTGTTTTTCCTAAACAACACGTTGTAAGTCGAAAAGCTTTCATGTTGCGTGTATGTCTACGTGTGTAGCCTCAAAAGAGAAGGCACAGGACAGTTTTCTCTCGAAAGGATATGTAAGAATACCACTTCATAAGGAAATACAGTTTTGCAGAGTAAAGACATATACGTACGCATTGGAAACTCTTTACGAGAAGAAATAACGCATAGTACAAAATTAGCTTGTATCTCCAAAACTACACGTTGTATCTCGAAAAGAATTGTTGTGGCGTGTACGTCTTAACGTGTAGCATCTAAAGAGAACCAAAAGGAGAATTTTCTTTCGTCAAAATTTTTCAGAAAATCACGTTTTAAGGAAATCCCGCATCGTGCGAAATTATCTTGTTTTTCCTAAACAACACGTTGTAAGTCGAAAAGCTTTCATGTTGCGTGTATGTCTAAGTGTGTAGCCTCAAAAGAGAAGGCACAGGACAGTTTTCTCTCGAAAGGATATGTAAGAATACCACTTCATAAGGAAATACAGTTTTGCAGAGTAAAGACATATACGTACGCATTGGAAACTCTTTACGAGAAGTAACGCATAGTACAAAATTAGCTTGTATCTCCAAAACTACACGTTGTATCTCGAAAAGAATTGTTGTGGCGTGTACGTCTTAACATGTAGCATCTAAAGAGAACCAAAAGGAGAATTTTCTTTCGTCAAAATTTTTCAGAAAATCACGTTTTAAGGAAATCCCGCATCGTGCGAAATTATCTTGATTTTCCTAAACAACACGTTGTAAGTCGAAAAGCTTTCAAGTTGCGTGTATGTCTACGTGTGTAGCCTCAAAAGAGAAGGCACAGGACAGTTTTCTCTCGAAAGGATATGTAAGAATACCACTTCATAAGGAAATACAGTTTTGCAGAGTAAAGACATATACGTACGCATTGGAAACTCTTTACGAGAAGAAATAACACATAGTACAAAATTAGCTTGTATCTCCAAAACTACACGTTGTATCTCGAAAAGAATTGTTGTGGCGTGTACGTCTTAACATGTAGCATCTAAAGAGAACCAAAAGGAGAATTTTCTTTCGTCAAAATTTTTCAGAAAATCACGTTTTAAGGAAATCACGCATCGTGCGAAATTATCTTGTTTTTCCTAAACAACACGTTGTAAGTCGAAAAGCTTTCATGTTGCGTGTATGTCTAAGTGTGTAGCCTCAAAAGAGAAGGCACAGGACAGTTTTCTCTCGAAAGGATATGTAAGAATACCACTTCATAAGGAAATACAGTTTTGCAGAGTAAAGACATATACGTACGCATTGGAAACTCTTTACGAGAAGAAATAACGCATAGTACAAAATTAGCTTGTATCTCCAAAACTACACGTTGTATCTCGAAAAGAATTGTTGTGGCGTGTACGTCTTAACATGTAGCATCTAAAGAGAACCAAAAGGAGAATTTTCTTTCGTCAAAATTTTTCAGAAAATCACGTTTTAAGGAAATCCCGCATCGTGCGAAATTATCTTGTTTTTCCTAAACAACACGTTGTAGGTCGAAAAGCTTTCATGTTGCGTGTATTTCTAAGTGTGTAGCCTCAAAAGAGAAGGCACAGGACAGTTTTCTCTCGAAAGGATATGTAAGAATACCACTTCATAAGGAAATACAGTTTTGCAGAGTAAAGACATATACGTACGCATTGGAAACTCTTTACGAGAAGAAATAACGCATAGTACAAAATTAGCTTGTATCTCCAAAACTACACGTTGTATCTCGAAAAGAATTGTTGTGGCGTGTACGTCTTAACGTGTAGCATCTAAAGAGAACCAAAAGGAGAATTTTCTTTCGTCAAAATTTTTCAGAAAATCACGTTTTAAGGAAATCCCGCATCGTGCGAAATTATCTTGTTTTTCCTAAACAACACGTTGTAAGTCGAAAAGCTTTCATGTTGCGTGTATGTCTACGTGTGTAGCCTCAAAAGAGAAGGCACAGGACAGTTTTCTCTCGAAAGGATATGTAAGAATACCACTTCATAAGGAAATACAGTTTTGCAGAGTAAAGACATATACGTACGCATTGGAAACTCTTTACGAGAAGAAATAACGCATAGTACAAAATTAGCTTGTATCTCCAAAACTACACGTTGTATCTCGAAAAGAATTGTTGTGGCGTGTACGTCTTAACGTGTAGCATCTAAAGAGAACCAAAAGGAGAATTTTCTTTTGTCAAAATTTTTCAGAAAATCACGTTTTAAGGAAATCCCGCATCGTGCGAAATTACCTTGTTTTTCCTAAACAACACGTTGTAAGTCGAAAAGCTTTCATGTTGCGTGTATGTCTAAGTGTGTAGCCTCAAAAGAGAAGGCACAGGACAGTTTTCTCTCGAAAGGATATGTAAGAATACCACTTCATAAGGAAATACAGTTTTGCAGAGTAAAGACATATACGTACGCATTGGAAACTCTTTACGAGAAGAAATAACGCATCGTACAAAATTAGCTTGTATCTCCAAAACTACACGTTGTATCTCGAAAAGAATTGTTGTGGCGTGTACGTCTTAACATGTAGCATCTAACGAGAACCAAAAGGAGAATTTTCTTTCGTCAAAATTTTTCAGAAAATCACGTTTTAAGGAAATCCCGCATCGTGCGAAATTATCTTGTTTTTCCTAAACAACACGTTGTAAGTCGAAAAGCTTTCATGTTGCGTGTATGTCTACGTGTGTAGCCTCAAAAGAGAAGGCACAGGACAGTTTTCTCTCGAAAGGATATGTAAGAATACCACTTCATAAGGAAATACAGTTTTGCAGAGTAAAGACATATACGTACGCATTGGAAACTCTTTACGAGAAGAAATAACGCATAGTACAAAATTAGCTTGTATCTCCAAAACTACACGTTGTATCTCGAAAAGAATTGTTGTGGCGTGTACGTCTTAACGTGTAGCATCTAAAGAGAACCAAAAGGAGAATTTTCTTTCGTCAAAATTTTTCAGAAAATCACGTTTTAAGGAAATCCCGCATCGTGCGAAATTATCTTGTTTTTCCTAAACAACACGTTGTAAGTCGAAAAGCTTTCATGTTGCGTGTATGTCTAAGTGTGTAGCCTCAAAAGAGAAGGCACAGGACAGTTTTCTCTCGAAAGGATATGTAAGAATACCACTTCATAAGGAAATACAGTTTTGCAGAGTAAAGACATATACGTACGCATTGGAAACTCTTTACGAGAAGTAACGCATAGTACAAAATTAGCTTGTATCTCCAAAACTACACGTTGTATCTCGAAAAGAATTGTTGTGGCGTGTACGTCTTAACATGTAGCATCTAAAGAGAACCAAAAGGAGAATTTTCTTTCGTCAAAATTTTTCAGAAAATCACGTTTTAAGGAAATCCCGCATCGTGCGAAATTATCTTGATTTTCCTAAACAACACGTTGTAAGTCGAAAAGCTTTCAAGTTGCGTGTATGTCTACGTGTGTAGCCTCAAAAGAGAAGGCACAGGACAGTTTTCTCTCGAAAGGATATGTAAGAATACCACTTCATAAGGAAATACAGTTTTGCAGAGTAAAGACATATACGTACGCATTGGAAACTCTTTACGAGAAGAAATAACACATAGTACAAAATTAGCTTGTATCTCCAAAACTACACGTTGTATCTCGAAAAGAATTGTTGTGGCGTGTACGTCTTAACATGTAGCATCTAAAGAGAACCAAAAGGAGAATTTTCTTTCGTCAAAATTTTTCAGAAAATCACGTTTTAAGGAAATCACGCATCGTGCGAAATTATCTTGTTTTTCCTAAACAACACGTTGTAAGTCGAAAAGCTTTCATGTTGCGTGTATGTCTAAGTGTGTAGCCTCAAAAGAGAAGGCACAGGACAGTTTTCTCTCGAAAGGATATGTAAGAATACCACTTCATAAGGAAATACAGTTTTGCAGAGTAAAGACATATACGTACGCATTGGAAACTCTTTACGAGAAGAAATAACGCATAGTACAAAATTAGCTTGTATCTCCAAAACTACACGTTGTATCTCGAAAAGAATTGTTGTGGCGTGTACGTCTTAACATGTAGCATCTAAAGAGAACCAAAAGGAGAATTTTCTTTCGTCAAAATTTTTCAGAAAATCACGTTTTAAGGAAATCCCGCATCGTGCGAAATTATCTTGTTTTTCCTAAACAACACGTTGTAGGTCGAAAAGCTTTCATGTTGCGTGTATTTCTAAGTGTGTAGCCTCAAAAGAGAAGGCACAGGACAGTTTTCTCTCGAAAGGATATGTAAGAATACCACTTCATAAGGAAATACAGTTTTGCAGAGTAAAGACATATACGTACGCATTGGAAACTCTTTACGAGAAGAAATAACGCATAGTACAAAATTAGCTTGTATCTCCAAAACTACACGTTGTATCTCGAAAAGAATTGTTGTGGCGTGTACGTCTTAACGTGTAGCATCTAAAGAGAACCAAAAGGAGAATTTTCTTTCGTCAAAATTTTTCAGAAAATCACGTTTTAAGGAAATCCCGCATCGTGCGAAATTATCTTGTTTTTCCTAAACAACACGTTGTAAGTCGAAAAGCTTTCATGTTGCGTGTATGTCTACGTGTGTAGCCTCAAAAGAGAAGGCACAGGACAGTTTTCTCTCGAAAGGATATGTAAGAATACCACTTCATAAGGAAATACAGTTTTGCAGAGTAAAGACATATACGTACGCATTGGAAACTCTTTACGAGAAGAAATAACGCATAGTACAAAATTAGCTTGTATCTCCAAAACTACACGTTGTATCTCGAAAAGAATTGTTGTGGCGTGTACGTCTTAACATGTAGCATCTAAAGAGAACCAAAAGGAGAATTTTCTTTCGTCAAAATTTTTCAGAAAATCACGTTTTAAGGAAATCCCGCATCGTGCGAAATTATCTTGTTTTTCCTAAACAACACGTTGTAAGTCGAAAAGCTTTCATGTTGCGTGTATGTCTAAGTGTGTAGCCTCAAAAGAGAAGGCACAGGACAGTTTTCTCTCGAAAGGATATGTAAGAATACCACTTCATAAGGAAATACAGTTTTGCAGAGTAAAGACATATACGTACGCATTGGAAACTCTTTACGAGAAGAAATAACGCATAGTACAAAATTAGCTTGTATCTCCAAAACTACACGTTGTATCTCGAAAAGAATTGTTGTGGCGTGTACGTCTTAACGTGTAGCATCTAAAGAGAACCAAAAGGAGAATTTTCTTTTGTCAAAATTTTTCAGAAAATCACGTTTTAAGGAAATCCCGCATCGTGCGAAATTACCTTGTTTTTCCTAAACAACACGTTGTAAGTCGAAAAGCTTTCATGTTGCGTGTATGTCTAAGTGTGTAGCCTCAAAAGAGAAGGCACAGGACAGTTTTCTCTCGAAAGGATATGTAAGAATACCACTTCATAAGGAAATACAGTTTTGCAGAGTAAAGACATATACGTACGCATTGGAAACTCTTTACGAGAAGAAATAACGCATCGTACAAAATTAGCTTGTATCTCCAAAACTACACGTTGTATCTCGAAAAGAATTGTTGTGGCGTGTACGTCTTAACATGTAGCATCTAACGAGAACCAAAAGGAGAATTTTCTTTCGTCAAAATTTTTCAGAAAATCACGTTTTAAGGAAATCCCGCATCGTGCGAAATTATCTTGTTTTTCCTAAACAACACGTTGTAAGTCGAAAAGCTTTCATGTTGCGTGTATGTCTACGTGTGTAGCCTCAAAAGAGAAGGCACAGGACAGTTTTCTCTCGAAAGGATATGTAAGAATACCACTTCATAAGGAAATACAGTTTTGCAGAGTAAAGACATATACGTACGCATTGGAAACTCTTTACGAGAAGAAATAACGCATCGTACAAAATTAGCTTGTATCTCCAAAACTACACGTTGTATCTCGAAAAGAATTGTTGTGGCGTGTACGTCTTAACATGTAGCATCTAACGAGAACCAAAAGGAGAATTTTCTTTCGTCAAAATTTTTCAGAAAATCACGTTTTAAGGAAATCCCGCATCGTGCGAAATTATCTTGTTTTTCCTAAACAACACGTTGTAAGTCGAAAAGCTTTCATGTTGCGTGTATGTCTAAGTGTGTAGCCTCAAAAGAGAAGGCACAGGACAGTTTTCTCTCGAAAGGATATGTAAGAATACCACTTCATAAGGAAATACAGTTTTGCAGAGTAAAGACATATACGTACGCATTGGAAACTCTTTACGAGAAGAAATAACGAATCGTACAAAATTAGCTTGTATCTCCAAAACTACACGTTGTATCTCGAAAAGAATTGTTGTGGCGTGTACGTCTTAACATGTAGCATCTAAAGAGAACCAAAAGGAGAATTTTCTTTCGTCAAAATTTTTCAGAAAATCACGTTTTAAGGAAATCCCGCATCGTGCGAAATTATCTTGTTTTTCCTAAACAACACGTTGTAAGTCGAAAAGCTTTCATGTTGCGTGTATGTCTACGTGTGTAGCCTCAAAAGAGAAGGCACAGGACAGTTTTCTCTCGAAAGGATATGTAAGAATACCACTTCATAAGGAAATACAGTTTTGCAGAGTAAAGACATATACGTACGCATTGGAAACTCTTTACGAGAAGAAATAACGCATAGTACAAAATTAGCTTGTATCTCCAAAACTACACGTTGTATCTCGAAAAGAATTGTTGTGGCGTGTACGTCTTAACGTGTAGCATCTAAAGAGAACCAAAAGGAGAATTTTCTTTCGTCAAAATTTTTCAGAAAATCACGTTTTAAGGAAATCCCGCATCGTGCGAAATTATCTTGTTTTTCCTAAACAACACGTTGTAAGTCGAAAAGCTTTCATGTTGCGTGTATGTCTAAGTGTGTAGCCTCAAAAGAGAAGGCACAGGACAGTTTTCTCTCGAAAGGATATGTAAGAATACCACTTCATAAGGAAATACAGTTTTGCAGAGTAAAGACATATACGTACGCATTGGAAACTCTTTACGAGAAGTAACGCATAGTACAAAATTAGCTTGTATCTCCAAAACTACACGTTGTATCTCGAAAAGAATTGTTGTGGCGTGTACGTCTTAACATGTAGCATCTAAAGAGAACCAAAAGGAGAATTTTCTTTCGTCAAAATTTTTCAGAAAATCACGTTTTAAGGAAATCCCGCATCGTGCGAAATTATCTTGATTTTCCTAAACAACACGTTGTAAGTCGAAAAGCTTTCAAGTTGCGTGTATGTCTACGTGTGTAGCCTCAAAAGAGAAGGCACAGGACAGTTTTCTCTCGAAAGGATATGTAAGAATACCACTTCATAAGGAAATACAGTTTTGCAGAGTAAAGACATATACGTACGCATTGGAAACTCTTTACGAGAAGAAATAACACATAGTACAAAATTAGCTTGTATCTCCAAAACTACACGTTGTATCTCGAAAAGAATTGTTGTGGCGTGTACGTCTTAACATGTAGCATCTAAAGAGAACCAAAAGGAGAATTTTCTTTCGTCAAAATTTTTCAGAAAATCACGTTTTTAAGGAAATCACGCATCGTGCGAAATTATCTTGTTTTTCCTAAACAACACGTTGTAAGTCGAAAAGCTTTCATGTTGCGTGTATGTCTAAGTGTGTAGCCTCAAAAGAGAAGGCACAGGACAGTTTTCTCTCGAAAGGATATGTAAGAATACCACTTCATAAGGAAATACAGTTTTGCAGAGTAAAGACATATACGTACGCATTGGAAACTCTTTACGAGAAGAAATAACGCATAGTACAAAATTAGCTTGTATCTCCAAAACTACACGTTGTATCTCGAAAAGAATTGTTGTGGCGTGTACGTCTTAACATGTAGCATCTAAAGAGAACCAAAAGGAGAATTTTTCTTTCGTCAAAATTTTTTCAGAAAATCACGTTTTAAGGAAATCCCGCATCGTGCGAAATTATCTTGTTTTTCCTAAACAACACGTTGTAGGTCGAAAAGCTTTCATGTTGCGTGTATTTCTAAGTGTGTAGCCTCAAAAGAGAAGGCACAGGACAGTTTTTCTCTCGAAAGGATATGTAAGAATACCACTTCATAAGGAAATACAGTTTTGCAGAGTAAAGACATATACGTACGCATTGGAAACTCTTTACGAGAAGAAATAACGCATAGTACAAAATTAGCTTGTATCTCCAAAACTACACGTTGTATCTCGAAAAGAATTGTTGTGGCGTGTACGTCTTAACGTGTAGCATCTAAAGAGAACCAAAAGGAGAATTTTCTTTCGTCAAAATTTTTCAGAAAATCACGTTTTAAGGAAATCCCGCATCGTGCGAAATTATCTTGTTTTTCCTAAACAACACGTTGTAAGTCGAAAAGCTTTCATGTTGCGTGTATGTCTACGTGTGTAGCCTCAAAAGAGAAGGCACAGGACAGTTTTCTCTCGAAAGGATATGTAAGAATACCACTTCATAAGGAAATACAGTTTTGCAGAGTAAAGACATATACGTACGCATTGGAAACTCTTTACGAGAAGAAATAACGCATAGTACAAAATTAGCTTGTATCTCCAAAACTACACGTTGTATCTCAGAATTGTTGTGGCGTGTACGTCTTAACATGTAGCATCTAAAGAGAACCAAAAGGAGAATTTTCTTTCGTCAAAATTTTTCAGAAAATCACGTTTTAAGGAAATCCCGCATCGTGCGAAATTATCTTGTTTTTCCTAAACAACACGTTGTAAGTCGAAAAGCTTTCATGTTGCGTGTATGTCTAAGTGTGTAGCCTCAAAAGAGAAGGCACAGGACAGTTTTCTCTCGAAAGGATATGTAAGAATACCACTTCATAAGGAAATACAGTTTTGCAGAGTAAAGACATATACGTACGCATTGGAAACTCTTTACGAGAAGAAATAACGCATAGTACAAAATTAGCTTGTATCTCCAAAACTACACGTTGTATCTCGAAAAGAATTGTTGTGGCGTGTACGTCTTAACGTGTAGCATCTAAAGAGAACCAAAAGGAGAATTTTCTTTTGTCAAAATTTTTCAGAAAATCACGTTTTAAGGAAATCCCGCATCGTGCGAAATTACCTTGTTTTTCCTAAACAACACGTTGTAAGTCGAAAAGCTTTCATGTTGCGTGTATGTCTAAGTGTGTAGCCTCAAAAGAGAAGGCACAGGACAGTTTTCTCTCGAAAGGATATGTAAGAATACCACTTCATAAGGAAATACAGTTTTGCAGAGTAAAGACATATACGTACGCATTGGAAACTCTTTACGAGAAGAAATAACGCATCGTACAAAATTAGCTTGTATCTCCAAAACTACACGTTGTATCTCGAAAAGAATTGTTGTGGCGTGTACGTCTTAACATGTAGCATCTAACGAGAACCAAAAGGAGAATTTTCTTTCGTCAAAATTTTTCAGAAAATCACGTTTTAAGGAAATCCCGCATCGTGCGAAATTATCTTGTTTTTCCTAAACAACACGTTGTAAGTCGAAAAGCTTTCATGTTGCGTGTATGTCTACGTGTGTAGCCTCAAAAGAGAAGGCACAGGACAGTTTTCTCTCGAAAGGATATGTAAGAATACCACTTCATAAGGAAATACAGTTTTGCAGAGTAAAGACATATACGTACGCATTGGAAACTCTTTACGAGAAGAAATAACGCATCGTACAAAATTAGCTTGTATCTCCAAAACTACACGTTGTATCTCGAAAAGAATTGTTGTGGCGTGTACGTCTTAACATGTAGCATCTAACGAGAACCAAAAGGAGAATTTTCTTTCGTCAAAATTTTTCAGAAAATCACGTTTTAAGGAAATCCCGCATCGTGCGAAATTATCTTGTTTTTCCTAAACAACACGTTGTAAGTCGAAAAGCTTTCATGTTGCGTGTATGTCTAAGTGTGTAGCCTCAAAAGAGAAGGCACAGGACAGTTTTCTCTCGAAAGGATATGTAAGAATACCACTTCATAAGGAAATACAGTTTTGCAGAGTAAAGACATATACGTACGCATTGGAAACTCTTTGCGAGAAGAAATAACGAATCGTACAAAATTAGCTTGTATCTCCAAAACTACACGTTGTATCTCGAAAAGAATTGTTGTGGCGTGTACGTCTTAACATGTAGCATCTAAAGAGAACCAAAAGGAGAATTTTCTTTTGTCAAAATTTTTCAGAAAATCACGTTTTAAGGAAATCCCGCATCGTGCGAAATTATCTTGTTTTTCCTAAACAACACGTTGTAAGTCGAAAAGCTTTCATGTTGCGTGTATGTCTAAGTGTGTAGCATCAAAAGAGAAGGCACAGGACAGTTTTCTCTCGAAAGGATATGTAAGAATACCACTTCATAAGGAAATAGAGTTTTGCAGAGTAAAGACATATACGTACGCATTGGAAACTCTTTACGAGAAGAAATAACGCATAGTACAAAATTAGCTTGTATCTCCAAAACTACACGTTGTATCTCGAAAAGAATTGTTGTGGCGTGTACGTCTTAACATGTAGCATCTAAAGAGAACCAAAAGGAGAATTTTCTTTCGTCAAAATTTTTCAGAAAATCACGTTTTAAGGAAATCCCGCATCGTGCGAAATTATCTTGTTTTTCCTAAACAACACGTTGTAAGTCGAAAAGCTTTCATGTTGCATGTATGTCTAAGTGTGTAGCCTCAAAAGAGAAGGCACAGGACAGTTTTCTCTCGAAAGGATATGTAAGAATACCACTTCATAAGGAAATACAGTTTTGCAGAGTAAAGACATATACGTACGCATTGGAAACTCTTTACGAGAAGAAATAACACATCGTACAAAATTAGCTTGTATCTCCAAAACTACACGTTGTATCTCGAAAAGAATTGTTGTGGCGTGTACGTCTTAACATGTAGCATCTAAAGAGAATCAAAAGGAGAATTTTCTTTCGTCAAAATTTTTCAGAAAATCACGTTTTAAGGAAATCCCGCATCGTGCGAAATTATCTTGTTTTTCCTAAACAACACGTTGTAAGTCGAAAAGCTTTCATGTTGCGTGTATGTCTAAGTGTGTAGCCTCAAAAGAGAAGGCACAGGACAGTTTTCTCTCGAAAGGATATGTAAGAATACCACTTCATAAGGAAATACAGTTTTGCAGAGTAAAGACATATACGTACGCATTGGAAACTCTTTACGAGAAGAAATAACGCATAGTACAAAATTAGCTTGTATCTCCAAAACTACACGTTGTATCTCGAAAAGAATTGTTGTGGCGTGTACGTCTTAACGTGTAGCATCTAAAGAGAACCAAAAGGAGAATTTTCTTTCGTCAAAATTTTTCAGAAAATCACGTTTTAAGGAAATCCCGCATCGTGCGAAATTATCTTGTTTTTCCTAAACAACACGTTGTAAGTCGAAAAGCTTTCATGTTGCGTGTATGTCTAAGTGTGTAGCCTCAAAAGAGAAGGCACAGGACAGTTTTCTCTCGAAAGGATATGTAAGAATACCACTTCATAAGGAAATACAGTTTTGCAGAGTAAAGACATATACGTACGCATTGGAAACTCTTTACGAGAAGAAATAACGCATCGTACAAAATTAGCTTGTATCTCCAAAACTACACGTTGTATCTCGAAAAGAATTGTTGTGGCGTGTACGTCTTAACATGTAGCATCTAACGAGAACCAAAAGGAGAATTTTCTTTCGTCAAAATTTTTCAGAAAATCACGTTTTAAGGAAATCCCGCATCGTGCGAAATTATCTTGTTTTTCCTAAACAACACGTTGTAAGTCGAAAAGCTTTCATGTTGCGTGTATGTCTACGTGTGTAGCCTCAAAAGAGAAGGCACAGGACAGTTTTCTCTCGAAAGGATATGTAAGAATACCACTTCATAAGGAAATACAGTTTTGCAGAGTAAAGACATATACGTACGCATTGGAAACTCTTTACGAGAAGAAATAACGCATAGTACAAAATTAGCTTGTATCTCCAAAACTACACGTTGTATCTCGAAAAGAATTGTTGTGGCGTGTACGTCTTAACATGTAGCATCTAAAGAGAACCAAAAGGAGAATTTTCTTTCGTCAAAATTTTTCAGAAAATCACGTTTTAAGGAAATCCCGCATCGTGCGAAATTATCTTGTTTTTCCTAAACAACACGTTGTAAGTCGAAAAGCTTTCATGTTGCGTGTATGTCTAAGTGTGTAGCCTCAAAAGAGAAGGCACAGGACAGTTTTCTCTCGAAAGGATATGTAAGAATACCACTTCATAAGGAAATACAGTTTTGCAGAGTAAAGACATATACGTACGCATTGGAAACTCTTTACGAGAAGAAATAACGCATAGTACAAAATTAGCTTGTATCTCCAAAACTACACGTTGTACCTCGAAAAGAATTGTTGTGGCGTGTACGTCTTAACGTGTAGCATCTAAAGAGAACCAAAAGGAGAATTTTCTTTCGTCAAAATTTTTCAGAAAATCACGTTTTAAGGAAATCCCGCATCGTGCGAAATTATCTTGTTTTTCCTAAACAACACGTTGTAAGTCGAAAAGCTTTCATGTTGCGTGTATGTCTAAGTGTGTAGCCTCAAAAGAGAAGGCACAGGACAGTTTTCTCTCGAAAGGATATGTAAGAATACCACTTCATAAGGAAATACAGTTTTGCAGAGTAAAGACATATACGTACGCATTGGAAACTCTTTACGAGAAGAAATAACGCATCGTACAAAATTAGCTTGTATCTCCAAAACTACACGTTGTATCTCGAAAAGAATTGTTGTGGCGTGTACGTCTTAACATGTAGCATCTAACGAGAACCAAAAGGAGAATTTTCTTTCGTCAAAATTTTTCAGAAAATCACGTTTTAAGGAAATCCCGCATCGTGCGAAATTATCTTGTTTTTCCTAAACAACACGTTGTAAGTCGAAAAGCTTTCATGTTGCGTGTATGTCTACGTGTGTAGCCTCAAAAGAGAAGGCACAGGACAGTTTTCTCTCGAAAGGATATGTAAGAATACCACTTCATAAGGAAATACAGTTTTGCAGAGTAAAGACATATACGTACGCATTGGAAACTCTTTACGAGAAGAAATAACGCATAGTACAAAATTAGCTTGTATCTCCAAAACTACACGTTGTATCTCGAAAAGAATTGTTGTGGCGTGTACGTCTTAACATGTAGCATCTAAAGAGAACCAAAAGGAGAATTTTCTTTCGTCAAAATTTTTCAGAAAATCACGTTTTAAGGAAATCCCGCATCGTGCGAAATTATCTTGTTTTTCCTAAACAACACGTTGTAAGTCGAAAAGCTTTCATGTTGCGTGTATGTCTAAGTGTGTAGCCTCAAAAGAGAAGGCACAGGACAGTTTTCTCTCGAAAGGATATGTAAGAATACCACTTCATAAGGAAATACAGTTTTGCAGAGTAAAGACATATACGTACGCATTGGAAACTCTTTACGAGAAGAAATAACGCATCGTACAAAATTAGCTTGTATCTCCAAAACTACACGTTGTATCTCGAAAAGAATTGTTGTGGCGTGTACGTCTTAACATGTAGCATCTAAAGAGAACCAAAAGGAGAATTTTCTTTCGTCAAAATTTTTCAGAAAATCACGTTTTAAGGAAATCCCGCATCGTGCGAAATTATCTTGTTTTTCCTAAACAACACGTTGTAAGTCGAAAAGCTTTCATGTTGCGTGTATGTCTAAGTGTGTAGCCTCAAAAGAGAAGGCACAGGACAGTTTTCTCTCGAAAGGATATGTAAGAATACCACTTCATAAGGAAATACAGTTTTGCAGAGTAAAGACATATACGTACGCATTGGAAACTCTTTACGAGAAGAAATAACGCATAGTACAAAATTAGCTTGTATCTCCAAAACTACACGTTGTACCTCGAAAAGAATTGTTGTGGCGTGTACGTCTTAACGTGTAGCATCTAAAGAGAACCAAAAGGAGAATTTTCTTTCGTCAAAATTTTTCAGAAAATCACGTTTTAAGGAAATCCCGCATCGTGCGAAATTATCTTGTTTTTCCTAAACAACACGTTGTAAGTCGAAAAGCTTTCATGTTGCGTGTATGTCTAAGTGTGTAGCCTCAAAAGAGAAGGCACAGGACAGTTTTCTCTCGAAAGGATATGTAAGAATACCACTTCATAAGGAAATACAGTTTTGCAGAGTAAAGACATATACGTACGCATTGGAAACTCTTTACGAGAAGAAATAACGCATCGTACAAAATTAGCTTGTATCTCCAAAACTACACGTTGTATCTCGAAAAGAATTGTTGTGGCGTGTACGTCTTAACATGTAGCATCTAACGAGAACCAAAAGGAGAATTTTCTTTCGTCAAAATTTTTCAGAAAATCACGTTTTAAGGAAATCCCGCATCGTGCGAAATTATCTTGTTTTTCCTAAACAACACGTTGTAAGTCGAAAAGCTTTCATGTTGCGTGTATGTCTACGTGTGTAGCCTCAAAAGAGAAGGCACAGGACAGTTTTCTCTCGAAAGGATATGTAAGAATACCACTTCATAAGGAAATACAGTTTTGCAGAGTAAAGACATATACGTACGCATTGGAAACTCTTTACGAGAAGAAATAACGCATAGTACAAAATTAGCTTGTATCTCCAAAACTACACGTTGTATCTCGAAAAGAATTGTTGTGGCGTGTACGGCTTAACATGTAGCATCTAAAGAGAACCAAAAGGAGAATTTTCGTTCGTCAAAATTTTTCAGAAAATCACGTTTTAAGGAAATCCCGCATCGTGCGAAATTATCTTGTTTTTCCTAAACAACACGTTGTAAGTCGAAAAGCTTTCATGTTGCGTGTATGTCTAAGTGTGTAGCCTCAAAAGAGAAGGCACAGGACAGTTTTCTCTCGAAAGGATATGTAAGAATACCACTTCATAAGGAAATACAGTTTTGCAGAGTAAAGACATATACGTACGCATTGGAAACTCTTTACGAGAAGAAATAACGCATCGTACAAAATTAGCTTGTATCTCCAAAACTACACGTTGTATCTCGAAAAGAATTGTTGTGGCGTGTACGTCTTAACATGTAGCATCTAAAGAGAACCAAAAGGAGAATTTTCTTTTGTCAAAATTTTTCAGAAAATCACGTTTTAAGGAAATCCCGCATCGTGCGAAATTATCTTGTTTTTCCTAAACAACACGTTGTAAGTCGAAAAGCTTTCATGTTGCGTGTATGTCTAAGTGTGTAGCCTAAAAAGAGAAGGCACAGGACAGTTTTCTCTCGAAAGGATATGTAAGAATACCACTTCATAAGGAAATAGAGTTTTGCAGAGTAAAGACATATACGTACGCATTGGAAACTCTTTACGAGAAGAAATAACGCATAGTACAAAATTAGCTTGTATCTCCAAAACTACACGTTGTATCTCGAAAAGAATTGTTGTGGCGTGTACGTCTTAACATGTAGCATCTAAAGAGAACCAAAAGGAGAATTTTCTTTCGTCAAAATTTTTCAGAAAATCACGTTTTAAGGAAATCCCGCATCGTGCGAAATTATCTTGTTTTTCCTAAACCACACGTTGTAAGTCGAAAAGCTTTCATGTTGCGTGTATGTCTAAGTGTGTAGCCTCAAAAGAGAAGGCACAGGACAGTTTTCTCTCGAAAGGATATGTAAGAATACCACTTCATAAGGAAATACAGTTTTGCAGAGTAAAGACATATACGTACGCATTGGAAACTCTTTACGAGAAGAAATAACGCATAGTACAAAATTAGCTTGTATCTCCAAAACTACACGTTGTATCTCGAAAAGAATTGTTGTGGCGTGTACGTCTTAACATGTAGCATCTAAAGAGAACCAAAAGGAGAATTTTCTTTCGTCAAAATTTTTCAGAAAATCACGTTTTAAGGAAATCCCGCATCGTGCGAAATTATCTTGTTTTTCCTAAACAACACGTTGTAAGTCGAAAAGCTTTCATGTTGCGTGTATGTCTAAGTGTGTAGCCTCAAAAGAGAAGGCACAGGACAGTTTTCTCTCGAAAGGATATGTAAGAATACCACTTCATAAGGAAATACAGTTTTGCAGAGTAAAGACATATACATACGCATTGGAAACTCTTTACGAGAAGAAATAACGCATAGTACAAAATTAGCTTGTATCTCCAAAACTACACGTTGTATCTCGAAAAGAATTGTTGTGGCGTGTACGTCTTAACGTGTAGCATCTAAAGAGAACCAAAAGGAGAATTTTCTTTCGTCAAAATTTTTCAGAAAATCACGTTTTAAGGAAATCCCGCATCGTGCGAAATTATCTTGTTTTTCCTAAACAACACGTTGTAAGTCGAAAAGCTTTCATGTTGCGTGTATGTCTACGTGTGTAGCCTCAAAAGAGAAGGCACAGGACAGTTTTCTCTCGAAAGGATATGTAAGAATACCACTTCATAAGGAAATACAGTTTTGCAGAGTAAAGACATATACGTACGCATTGGAAACTCTTTACGAGAAGAAATAACGCATCGTACAAAATTAGCTTGTATCTCCAAAACTACACGTTGTATCTCGAAAAGAATTGTTGTGGCGTGTACGTCTTAACATGTAGCATCTAACGAGAACCAAAAGGAGAATTTTCTTTCGTCAAAATTTTTCAGAAAATCACGTTTTAAGGAAATCCCGCATCGTGCGAAATTATCTTGTTTTTCCTAAACAACACGTTGTAAGTCGAAAAGCTTTCATGTTGCGTGTATGTCTACGTGTGTAGCCTCAAAAGAGAAGGCACAGGACAGTTTTCTCTCGAAAGGATATGTAAGAATACCACTTCATAAGGAAATACAGTTTTGCAGAGTAAAGACATATACGTACGCATTGGAAACTCTTTACGAGAAGAAATAACGCATAGTACAAAATTAGCTTGTATCTCCAAAACTACACGTTGTATCTCGAAAAGAATTGTTGTGGCGTGTACGTCTTAACATGTAGCATCTAAAGAGAACCAAAAGGAGAATTTTCTTTCGTCAAAATTTTTCAGAAAATCACGTTTTAAGGAAATCCCGCATCGTGCGAAATTATCTTGTTTTTCCTAAACAACACGTTGTAAGTCGAAAAGCTTTCATGTTGCGTGTATGTCTAAGTGTGTAGCCTCAAAAGAGAAGGCACAGGACAGTTTTCTCTCGAAAGGATATGTAAGAATACCACTTCATAAGGAAATACAGTTTTGCAGAGTAAAGACATATACGTACGCATTGGAAACTCTTTACGAGAAGAAATAACGCATCGTACAAAATTAGCTTGTATCTCCAAAACTACACGTTGTATCTCGAAAAGAATTGTTGTGGCGTGTACGTCTTAACATGTAGCATCTAAAGAGAACCAAAAGGAGAATTTTCTTTCGTCAAAATTTTTCAGAAAATCACGTTTTAAGGAAATCCCGCATCGTGCGAAATTATCTTGTTTTTCCTAAACAACACGTTGTAAGTCGAAAAGCTTTCATGTTGCGTGTATGTCTAAGTGTGTAGCCTCAAAAGAGAAGGCACAGGACAGTTTTCTCTCGAAAGGATATGTAAGAATACCACTTCATAAGGAAATACAGTTTTGCAGAGTAAAGACATATACGTACGCATTGGAAACTCTTTACGAGAAGAAATAACGCATAGTACAAAATTAGCTTGTATCTCCAAAACTACACGTTGTATCTCGAAAAGAATTGTTGTGGCGTGTACGTCTTAACATGTAGCATCTAAAGAGAACCAAAAGGAGAATTTTCTTTCGTCAAAATTTTTCAGAAAATCACGTTTTAAGGAAATCCCGCATCGTGCGAAATTATCTTGTTTTTCCTAAACAACACGTTGTAAGTCGAAAAGCTTTCATGTTGCGTGTATGTCTAAGTGTGTAGCCTCAAAAGAGAAGGCACAGGACAGTTTTCTCTCGAAAGGATATGTAAGAATACCTCTTCATAAGGAAATACAGTTTTGCAGAGTAAAGACATATACGTACGCATTGGAAACTCTTTACGAGAAGAAATAACGCATCGTACAAAATTAGCTTGTATCTCCAAAACTACACGTTGTATCTCGAAAAGAATTGTTGTGGCGTGTACGTTTTAACATGTAGCACCTAAGAGAACCAAAAGGAGAATTTTCTTTCGTCAAAATTTTTCAGAAAATCACGTTTTAAGGAAATCCCGCATCGTGCGAAATTATCTTGTTTTTCCTAAACAACACGTTGTAAGTCGAAAAGCTTTCATGTTGCGTGTATGTCTAACTGTGTAGCCTCAAAAGAGAAGGCACAGGACAGTTTTCTCTCGAAAGGATATGTAAGAATACCACTTCATAAGGAAATACAGTTTTGCAGAGTAAAGACATATACGTACGCATTGGAAACTCTTTACGAGAAGAAATAACGCATAGTACAAAATTAGCTTGTATCTCCAAAACTACACGTTGTATCTCGAAAAGAATTGTTGTGGCGTGTACGTCTTAACATGTAGCATCTAAAGAGAACCAAAAGGAGAATTTTCTTTCGTCAAAATTTTTCAGAAAATCACGTTTTAAGGAAATCCCGCATCGTGCGAAATTATCTTGTTTTTCCTAAACAACACGTTGTAAGTCGAAAAGCTTTCATGTTGCGTGTATGTCTAAGTGTGTAGCCTCAAAAGAGAAGGCACAGGACAGTTTTCTCTCGAAAGGATATGTAAGAATACCACTTCATAAGGAAATACAGTTTTGCAGAGTAAAGACATATACGTACGCATTGGAAACTCTTTACGAGAAGAAATAACGCATCGTACAAAATTAGCTTGTATCTCCAAAACTACACGTTGTATCTCGAAAAGAATTGTTGTGGCGTGTACGTCTTAACATGTAGCATCTAAAGAGAACCAAAAGGAGAATTTTCTTTCGTCAAAATTTTTCAGAAAATCACGTTTTAAGGAAATCCCGCATCGTGCGAAATTATCTTGTTTTTCCTAAACAACACGTTGTAAGTCGAAAAGCTTTCATGTTGCGTGTATGTCTAAGTGTGTAGCCTCAAAAGAGAAGGCACAGGACAGTTTTCTCTCGAAAGGATATGTAAGAATACCACTTCATAAGGAAATACAGTTTTGCAGAGTAAAGACATATACATACGCATTGGAAACTCTTTACGAGAAGAAATAACGCATAGTACAAAATTAGCTTGTATCTCCAAAACTACACGTTGTATCTCGAAAAGAATTGTTGTGGCGTGTACGTCTTAACGTGTAGCATCTAAAGAGAACCAAAAGGAGAATTTTCTTTCGTCAAAATTTTTCAGAAAATCACGTTTTAAGGAAATCCCGCATCGTGCGAAATTATCTTGTTTTTCCTAAACAACACGTTGTAAGTCGAAAAGCTTTCATGTTGCGTGTATGTCTAAGTGTGTAGCCTCAAAAGAGAAGGCACAGGACAGTTTTCTCTCGAAAGGATATGTAAGAATACCACTTCATAAGGAAATACAGTTTTGCAGAGTAAAGACATATACGTACGCATTGGAAACTCTTTACGAGAAGAAATAACGCATCGTACAAAATTAGCTTGTATCTCCAAAACTACACGTTGTATCTCGAAAAGAATTGTTGTGGCGTGTACGTCTTAACATGTAGCATCTAACGAGAACCAAAAGGAGAATTTTCTTTCGTCAAAATTTTTCAGAAAATCACGTTTTAAGGAAATCCCGCATCGTGCGAAATTATCTTGTTTTTCCTAAACAACACGTTGTAAGTCGAAAAGCTTTCATGTTGCGTGTATGTCTACGTGTGTAGCCTCAAAAGAGAAGGCACAGGACAGTTTTCTCTCGAAAGGATATGTAAGAATACCACTTCATAAGGAAATACAGTTTTGCAGAGTAAAGACATATACGTACGCATTGGAAACTCTTTACGAGAAGAAATAACGCATAGTACAAAATTAGCTTGTATCTCCAAAACTACACGTTGTATCTCGAAAAGAATTGTTGTGGCGTGTACGTCTTAACATGTAGCATCTAAAGAGAACCAAAAGGAGAATTTTCTTTCGTCAAAATTTTTCAGAAAATCACGTTTTAAGGAAATCCCGCATCGTGCGAAATTATCTTGTTTTTCCTAAACAACACGTTGTAAGTCGAAAAGCTTTCATGTTGCGTGTATGTCTAAGTGTGTAGCCTCAAAAGAGAAGGCACAGGACAGTTTTCTCTCGAAAGGATATGTAAGAATACCACTTCATAAGGAAATACAGTTTTGCAGAGTAAAGACATATACGTACGCATTGGAAACTCTTTACGAGAAGAAATAACGCATCGTACAAAATTAGCTTGTATCTCCAAAACTACACGTTGTATCTCGAAAAGAATTGTTGTGGCGTGTACGTCTTAACATGTAGCATCTAAAGAGAACCAAAAGGAGAATTTTCTTTCGTCAAAATTTTTCAGAAAATCACGTTTTAAGGAAATCCCGCATCGTGCGAAATTATCTTGTTTTTCCTAAACAACACGTTGTAAGTCGAAAAGCTTTCATGTTGCGTGTATGTCTAAGTGTGTAGCCTCAAAAGAGAAGGCACAGGACAGTTTTCTCTCGAAAGGATATGTAAGAATACCACTTCATAAGGAAATACAGTTTTGCAGAGTAAAGACATATACGTACGCATTGGAAACTCTTTACGAGAAGAAATAACGCATCGTACAAAATTAGCTTGTATCTCCAAAACTACACGTTGTATCTCGAAAAGAATTGTTGTGGCGTGTACGTCTTAACATGTAGCATCTAAAGAGAACCAAAAGGAGAATTTTCTTTCGTCAAAATTTTTCAGAAAATCACGTTTTAAGGAAATCCCGCATCGTGCGAAATTATCTTGTTTTTCCTAAACAACACGTTGTAAGTCGAAAAGCTTTCATGTTGCGTGTATGTCTAAGTGTGTAGCCTCAAAAGAGAAGGCACAGGACAGTTTTCTCTCGAAAGGATATGTAAGAATACCACTTCATAAGGAAATACAGTTTTGCAGAGTAAAGACATATACGTACGCATTGGAAACTCTTTACGAGAAGAAATAACGCATCGTACAAAATTAGCTTGTATCTCCAAAACTACACGTTGTATCTCGAAAAGAATTGTTGTGGCGTGTACGTCTTAACATGTAGCACCTAAGAGAACCAAAAGGAGAATTTTCTTTCATCAAAATTTTTCAGAAAATCACGTTTTAAGGAAATCCCGCATCGTGCGAAATTATCTTGTTTTTCCTAAACAACACGTTGTAAGTCGAAAAGCTTTCATGTTGCGTGTATGTCTAAGTGTGTAGCCTCAAAAGAGAAGGCACAGGACAGTTTTCTCTCGAAAGGATATGTAAGAATACCACTTCATAAGGAAATACAGTTTTGCAGAGTAAAGACATATACGTACGCATTGGAAACTCTTTACGAGAAGAAATAACGCATCGTAAAAAATTAGCTTGTATCTCCAAAACTACACGTTGTATCTCGAAAAGAATTGTTGTGGCGTGTACGTCTTAACATGTAGCATCTAAAGAGAACCAAAAGGAGAATTTTCTTTCATCAAAATTTTTCAGAAAATCACGTTTTAAGGAAATCCCGCATCGTGCGAAATTATCTTGTTTTTCCTAAACAACACGTTGTAAGTCGAAAAGCTTTCATGTTGCGTGTATGTCTAAGTGTGTAGCCTCAAAAGAGAAGGCACAGGACAGTTTTCTCTTGAAAGGATATGTAAGAATACCACTTCATAAGGAAATACAGTTTTGCAGAGTAAAGACATATACGTACGCATTGGAAACTCTTTACGAGAAGAAATAACGCATCATACAAAATTAGCTTGTATCTCCAAAACTACACGTTGTATCTCGAAAAGAATTGTTGTGGCGTGTACGTCTTAACATGTAGCACTTAGAGAGAACAAAAAGGAGAATTTTCTTTCGTCAAAATTTTTCAGAAAATCACGTTTTAAGGAAATCCCGCATCGTGCGAAATTATCTTGTTTTTCCTAAACAACACGTTGTAAGTCGAAAAGCTTTCATGTTGCGTGTATGTCTAAGTGTGTAGCCTCAAAAGAGAAGGCACAGGACAGTTTTCTCTCGAAAGGATATGTAAGAATACCACTTCATAAGGAAATAGAGTTTTGCAGAGTAAAGACATATACGTACGCATTGGAAACTCTTTACGAGAAGAAATAACGCATAGTACAAAATTAGCTTGTATCTCCAAAACTACACGTTGTATCTCGAAAAGAATTGTTGTGGCGTGTACGTCTTAACATGTAGCATCTAAAGAGAACCAAAAGGAGAATTTTCTTTCGTCAAAATTTTTCAGAAAATCACGTTTTAAGGAAATCCCGCATCGTGCGAAATTATCTTGTTTTTCCTAAACAACACGTTGTAAGTCGAAAAGCTTTCATGTTGCGTGTATGTCTAAGTGTGTAGCCTCAAAAGAGAAGGCACAGGACAGTTTTCTCTCGAAAGGATATGTAAGAATACCACTTCATAAGGAAATACAGTTTTGCAGAGTAAAGACATATACGTACGCATTGGAAACTCTTTACGAGAAGAAATAACGCATCGAACAAAATTAGCTTGTATCTCCAAAACTACACGTTGTATCTCGAAAAGAATTGTTGTGGCGTGTACGTCTTAACATGTAGCATCTAAAGAGAACCAAAAGGAGAATTTTCTTTCGTCAAAATTTTTCAGAAAATCACGTTTTAAGGAAATCCCGCATCGTGCGAAATTATCTTGTTTTTCCTAAACAACACGTTGTAAGTCGAAAAGCTTTCATGTTGCGTGTATGTCTAAGTGTGTAGCCTCAAAAGAGAAGGCACAGGACAGTTTTCTCTCGAAAGGATATGTAAGAATACCACTTCATAAGGAAATACAGTTTTGCAGAGTAAAGACATATACGTACGCATTGGAAACTCTTTACGAGAAGAAATAACGCATCGTACAAAATTAGCTTGTATCTCCAAAACTACACGTTGTATCTCGAAAGAATTGTTGTGGCGTGTACGTCTTAACATGTAGCATCTAAAGAGAACCAAAAGGAGAATTTTCTTTCGTCAAAATTTTTCAGAAAATCACGTTTTAAGGAAATCCCGCATCGTGCGAAATTATCTTGTTTTTCCTAAACAACACGTTAAGTCGAAAAGCTTTCATGTTGCGTGTATGTCTAAGTGTGTAGCCTCAAAAGAGAAGGCACAGGACAGTTTTCTCTCGAAAGGATATGTAAGAATACCACTTCATAAGGAAATACAGTTTTGCCGAGTAAAGACATATACGTACGCATTGGAAACTCTTTATGAGAAGAAATAACGCATCGTACAAAATTAGCTTGTATCTCCAAAACTACACGTTGTATCTCGAAAAGAATTGTTGTGGCGTGTACGTCTTAACATGTAGCATCTAAAGAGAACCAAAAGGAGAATTTTCTTTCGTCAAAATTTTTCAGAAAATCACGTTTTAAGGAAATCCCGCATCGTGCGAAATTATCTTGTTTTTCCTAAACAACACGTTGTAAGTCAAAAAGCTTTCATGTTGCGTGTATGTCTAAGTGTGTAGCCTCAAAAGAGAAGGCACAGGACAGTTTTCTCTCGAAAGGATATGTAAGAATACCACTTCATAAGGAAATACAGTTTTGCCGAGTAAAGACATATACGTACGCATTGGAAACTCTTTATGAGAAGAAATAACGCATCGTACAAAATTAGCTTGTATCTCCAAAACTACACGTTGTATCTCGAAAAGAATTGTTGTGGCGTGTACGTCTTAACATGTAGCATCTAAAGAGAACCAAAAGGAGAATTTTCTTTCGTCAAAATTTTTCAGAAAATCACGTTTTAAGGAAATCCCGCATCGTGCGAAATTATCTTGTTTTTCCCAAACAACACGTTGTAAGTCGAAAAGCTTTCATGTTGCGTGTATGTCTAAGTGTGTAGCCTCAAAAGAGAAGGCACAGGACAGTTTTCTCTCGAAAGGATATGTAAGAATACCACTTCATAAGGAAATACAGTTTTGCAGAGTAAAGACATATACGTACGCATTGGAAACTCTTTACGAGAAGAAATAACGCATCGTACAAAATTAGCTTGTATCTCCAAAACTACACGTTGTATCTCGAAAGAATTGTTGTGGCGTGTACGTCTTAACATGTAGCATCTAAAGAGAACCAAAAGGAGAATTTTCTTTCGTCAAAATTTTTCAGAAAATCACGTTTTAAGGAAATCCCGCATCGTGCGAAATTATCTTGTTTTTCCTAAACAACACGTTGTAAGTCGAAAAGCTTTCATGTTGCGTGTATGTCTAAGTGTGTAGCCTCAAAAGAGAAGGCACAGGACAGTTTTCTCTCGAAAGGATATGTAAGAATACCACTTCATAAGGAAATACAGTTTTGCCGAGTAAAGACATATACGTACGCATTGGAAACTCTTTACGAGAAGAAATAACGCATCGTACAAAATTAGCTTGTATCTCCAAAACTACACGTTGTATCTCAAAAAGAATTGTTGTGGCGTGTACGTCTTAACATGTAGCATCTAAAGAGAACCAAAAGGAGAATTTTCTTTCGTCAAAATTTTTCAGAAAATCACGTTTTAAGGAAATCCCGCATCGTGCGAAATTATCTTGTTTTTCCTAAACAACACGTTGTAAGTCGAAAAGCTTTCATGTTGCGTGTATGTCTAAGTGTGTAGCCTCAAAAGAGAAGGCACAGGACAGTTTTCTCTCGAAAGGATATGTAAGAATACCACTTCATAAGGAAATACAGTTTTGCCGAGTAAAGACATATACGTACGCATTGGAAACTCTTTACGAGAAGAAATAACGCATCGTACAAAATTAGCTTGTATCTCCAAAACTACACGTTGTATCTCGAAAAGAATTGTTGTGGCGTGTATGTCTTAACATGTAGCATCTAAAGAGAACCAAAAGGAGAATTTTCTTTCGTCAAAATTTTTCAGAAAATCACGTTTTAAGGAAATCCCGCATCGTGCGAAATTATCTTGTTTTTCCTAAACAACACGTTGTAAGTCGAAAAGCTTTCATGTTGCGTGTATGTCTAAGTGTGTAGCCTCAAAAGAGAAGGCACAGGACAGTTTTCTCTCGAAAGGATATGTAAGAATACCACTTCATAAGGAAATACATTTTTGCAGAGTAAAGACATATACGTACGCATTGGAAACTCTTTACGAGAAGAAATAACGCATCGTACAAAATTAGCTTGTATCTCCAAAACTACACGTTGTATCTCGAAAAGAATTGTTGTGGCGTGTACGTCTTAACATGTAGCATCTAAAGAGAACCAAAAGGAGAATTTTCTTTCGTCAAAATTTTTCAGAAAATCACGTTTTAAGGAAATCCCGCATCGTGCGAAATTATCTTGTTTTTCCTAAACAACACGTTGTAAGTCGAAAAGCTTTCATGTTGCGTGTATGTCTAAGTGTGTAGCCTCAAAAGAGAAGGCACAGGACAGTTTTCTCTCGAAAGGATATGTAAGAATACCACTTCATAAGGAAATACAGTTTTGCAGAGTAAAGACATATACGTACGCATTGGAAACTCTTTACGAGAAGAAATAACGCATCGTACAAAATTAGCTTGTATCTCCAAAACTACACGTTGTATCTCGAAAAGAATTGTTGTGGCGTGTACGTCTTAACATGTAGCATCTAAAGAGAACCAAAAGGAGAATTTTCTTTCGTCAAAATTTTTCAGAAAATCACGTTTTAAGGAAATCCCGCATCGTGCGAAAATATCTTGTTTTTCCTAAACAACACGTTGTAAGTCGAAAAGCTTTCATGTTGCGTGTATGTCTAAGTGTGTAGCCTCAAAAGAGAAGGCACAGGACAGTTTTCTCTCGAAAGGATATGTAAGAATACCACTTCATAAGGAAATAGAGTTTTGCAGAGTAAAGACATATACGTAAGCATTGGAAACTCTTTACGAGAAGAAATAACGCATAGTAAAAAATTAGCTTGTATCTCCAAAACTACACGTTGTATCTCGAAAAGAATTGTTGTGGCGTGTACGTCTTAACATGTAGCATCTAAAGAGAACCAAAAGGAGAATTTTCTTTCGTCAAAATTTTTCAGAAAATCACGTTTTAAGGAAATCCCGCATCGTGCGAAATTATCTTGTTTTTCCTAAACAACACGTTGTAAGTCGAAAAGCTTTCATGTTGCGTGTATGTCTAAGTATGTAGCCTCAAAAGAGAAGGCACAGGACAGTTTTCTCTCGAAAGGATATGTAAGAATACCACTTCATAAGGAAATACAGTTTTGCAGAGTAAAGACATATACGTACGCATTGGAAACTCTTTACGAGAAGAAATAACGCATCGTACAAAATTAGCTTGTATCTCCAAAACTACACGTTGTATCTCGAAAAGAATTGTTGTGGCGTGTACGTCTTAACATGTAGCATCTAAAGAGAACCAAAAGGAGAATTTTCTTTCGTCAAAATTTTTCAGAAAATCACGTTTTAAGGAAATCCCGCATCGTGCGAAATTATCATGTTTTTTTTAAACAGCACGTTGTAAGTCGAAAAGCTTTCATGTTGCGTGTATGTCTAAGTGTGTAGCCTCAAAAGAGAAGGCACAGGACAGTTTTCTCTCGAAAGGATATGTAAGAATACCACTTCATAAGGAAATACAGTTTTGCAGAGTAAAGACATATACGTACGCATTGGAAACTCTTTACGAGAAGAAATAACGCATAGTACAAAATTAGCTTGTATCTCCAAAACTACACGTTGTATCTCGAAAAGAATTGTTGTGGCGTGTACGTCTTAACATGTAGCATCTAAAGAGAACCAAAAGGAGAATTTTCTTTCGTCAAAATTTTTCAGAAAATCACGTTTTAAGGAAATCCCGCATCGTGCGAAATTATCTTGTTTTTCCTAAACAACACGTTGTAAGTCGAAAAGCTTTCATGTTGCGTGTATGTCTAAGTGTGTAGCCTCAAAAGAGAAGGCACAGGACAGTTTTCTCTCGAAAGGATATGTAAGAATACCACTTCATAAGGAAATAGAGTTTTGCAGAGTAAAGACATATACGTACGCATTGGAAACTCTTTACGAGAAGAAATAACGCATAGTACAAAATTAGCTTGTATCTCCAAAACTACACGTTGTATCTCGAAAAGAATTGTTGTGGCGTGTACGTCTTAACATGTAGCATCTAAAGAGAACCAAAAGGAGAATTTTCTTTCGTCAAAATTTTTCAGAAAATCACGTTTTAAGGAAATCCCGCATCGTGCGAAATTATCTTGTTTTTCCTAAACAACACGTTGTAAGTCGAAAAGCTTTCATGTTGCGTGTATGTCTAAGTGTGTAGCCTCAAAAGAGAAGGCACAGGACAGTTTTCTCTCGAAAGGATATGTAAGAATACCACTTCATAAGGAAATACAGTTTTGCAGAGTAAAGACATATACGTACGCATTGGAAACTCTTTACGAGAAGAAATAACGCATCGAACAAAATTAGCTTGTATCTCCAAAACTACACGTTGTATCTCGAAAAGAATTGTTGTGGCGTGTACGTCTTAACATGTAGCATCTAAAGAGAACCAAAAGGAGAATTTTCTTTCGTCAAAATTTTTCAGAAAATCACGTTTTAAGGAAATCCCGCATCGTGCGAAATTATCTTGTTTTTCCTAAACAACACGTTGTAAGTCGAAAAGCTTTCATGTTGCGTGTATGTCTAAGTGTGTAGCCTCAAAAGAGAAGGCACAGGACAGTTTTCTCTCGAAAGGATATGTAAGAATACCACTTCATAAGGAAATACAGTTTTGCAGAGTAAAGACATATACGTACGCATTGGAAACTCTTTACGAGAAGAAATAACGCATCGTACAAAATTAGCTTGTATCTCCAAAACTACACGTTGTATCTCGAAAGAATTGTTGTGGCGTGTACGTCTTAACATGTAGCATCTAAAGAGAACCAAAAGGAGAATTTTCTTTCGTCAAAATTTTTCAGAAAATCACGTTTTAAGGAAATCCCGCATCGTGCGAAATTATCTTGTTTTTCCTAAACAACACGTTAAGTCGAAAAGCTTTCATGTTGCGTGTATGTCTAAGTGTGTAGCCTCAAAAGAGAAGGCACAGGACAGTTTTCTCTCGAAAGGATATGTAAGAATACCACTTCATAAGGAAATACAGTTTTGCCGAGTAAAGACATATACGTACGCATTGGAAACTCTTTATGAGAAGAAATAACGCATCGTACAAAATTAGCTTGTATCTCCAAAACTACACGTTGTATCTCGAAAAGAATTGTTGTGGCGTGTACGTCTTAACATGTAGCATCTAAAGAGAACCAAAAGGAGAATTTTCTTTCGTCAAAATTTTTCAGAAAATCACGTTTTAAGGAAATCCCGCATCGTGCGAAATTATCTTGTTTTTCCTAAACAACACGTTGTAAGTCAAAAAGCTTTCATGTTGCGTGTATGTCTAAGTGTGTAGCCTCAAAAGAGAAGGCACAGGACAGTTTTCTCTCGAAAGGATATGTAAGAATACCACTTCATAAGGAAATACAGTTTTGCCGAGTAAAGACATATACGTACGCATTGGAAACTCTTTATGAGAAGAAATAACGCATCGTACAAAATTAGCTTGTATCTCCAAAACTACACGTTGTATCTCGAAAAGAATTGTTGTGGCGTGTACGTCTTAACATGTAGCATCTAAAGAGAACCAAAAGGAGAATTTTCTTTCGTCAAAATTTTTCAGAAAATCACGTTTTAAGGAAATCCCGCATCGTGCGAAATTATCTTGTTTTTCCCAAACAACACGTTGTAAGTCGAAAAGCTTTCATGTTGCGTGTATGTCTAAGTGTGTAGCCTCAAAAGAGAAGGCACAGGACAGTTTTCTCTCGAAAGGATATGTAAGAATACCACTTCATAAGGAAATACAGTTTTGCAGAGTAAAGACATATACGTACGCATTGGAAACTCTTTACGAGAAGAAATAACGCATCGTACAAAATTAGCTTGTATCTCCAAAACTACACGTTGTATCTCGAAAGAATTGTTGTGGCGTGTACGTCTTAACATGTAGCATCTAAAGAGAACCAAAAGGAGAATTTTCTTTCGTCAAAATTTTTCAGAAAATCACGTTTTAAGGAAATCCCGCATCGTGCGAAATTATCTTGTTTTTCCTAAACAACACGTTGTAAGTCGAAAAGCTTTCATGTTGCGTGTATGTCTAAGTGTGTAGCCTCAAAAGAGAAGGCACAGGACAGTTTTCTCTCGAAAGGATATGTAATAATACCACTTCATAAGGAAATACAGTTTTGCCGAGTAAAGACATATACGTACGCATTGGAAACTCTTTACGAGAAGAAATAACGCATCGTACAAAATTAGCTTGTATCTCCAAAACTACACGTTGTATCTCAAAAAGAATTGTTGTGGCGTGTACGTCTTAACATGTAGCATCTAAAGAGAACCAAAAGGAGAATTTTCTTTCGTCAAAATTTTTCAGAAAATCACGTTTTAAGGAAATCCCGCATCGTGCGAAATTATCTTGTTTTTCCTAAACAACACGTTGTAAGTCGAAAAGCTTTCATGTTGCGTGTATGTCTAAGTGTGTAGCCTCAAAAGAGAAGGCACAGGACAGTTTTCTCTCGAAAGGATATGTAAGAATACCACTTCATAAGGAAATACAGTTTTGCCGAGTAAAGACATATACGTACGCATTGGAAACTCTTTACGAGAAGAAATAACGCATCGTACAAAATTAGCTTGTATCTCCAAAACTACACGTTGTATCTCGAAAAGAATTGTTGTGGCGTGTATGTCTTAACATGTAGCATCTAAAGAGAACCAAAAGGAGAATTTTCTTTCGTCAAAATTTTTCAGAAAATCACGTTTTAAGGAAATCCCGCATCGTGCGAAATTATCTTGTTTTTCCTAAACAACACGTTGTAAGTCGAAAAGCTTTCATGTTGCGTGTATGTCTAAGTGTGTAGCCTCAAAAGAGAAGGCACAGGACAGTTTTCTCTCGAAAGGATATGTAAGAATACCACTTCATAAGGAAATACATTTTTGCAGAGTAAAGACATATACGTACGCATTGGAAACTCTTTACGAGAAGAAATAACGCATCGTACAAAATTAGCTTGTATCTCCAAAACTACACGTTGTATCTCGAAAAGAATTGTTGTGGCGTGTACGTCTTAACATGTAGCATCTAAAGAGAACCAAAAGGAGAATTTTCTTTCGTCAAAATTTTTCAGAAAATCACGTTTTAAGGAAATCCCGCATCGTGCGAAATTATCTTGTTTTTCCTAAACAACACGTTGTAAGTCGAAAAGCTTTCATGTTGCGTGTATGTCTAAGTGTGTAGCCTCAAAAGAGAAGGCACAGGACAGTTTTCTCTCGAAAGGATATGTAAGAATACCACTTCATAAGGAAATACAGTTTTGCAGAGTAAAGACATATACGTACGCATTGGAAACTCTTTACGAGAAGAAATAACGCATCGTACAAAATTAGCTTGTATCTCCAAAACTACACGTTGTATCTCGAAAAGAATTGTTGTGGCGTGTACGTCTTAACATGTAGCATCTAAAGAGAACCAAAAGGAGAATTTTCTTTCGTCAAAATTTTTCAGAAAATCACGTTTTAAGGAAATCCCGCATCGTGCGAAAATATCTTGTTTTTCCTAAACAACACGTTGTAAGTCGAAAAGCTTTCATGTTGCGTGTATGTCTAAGTGTGTAGCCTCAAAAGAGAAGGCACAGGACAGTTTTCTCTCGAAAGGATATGTAAGAATACCACTTCATAAGGAAATAGAGTTTTGCAGAGTAAAGACATATACGTAAGCATTGGAAACTCTTTACGAGAAGAAATAACGCATAGTAAAAAATTAGCTTGTATCTCCAAAACTACACGTTGTATCTCGAAAAGAATTGTTGTGGCGTGTACGTCTTAACATGTAGCATCTAAAGAGAACCAAAAGGAGAATTTTCTTTCGTCAAAATTTTTCAGAAAATCACGTTTTAAGGAAATCCCGCATCGTGCGAAATTATCTTGTTTTTCCTAAACAACACGTTGTAAGTCGAAAAGCTTTCATGTTGCGTGTATGTCTAAGTATGTAGCCTCAAAAGAGAAGGCACAGGACAGTTTTCTCTCGAAAGGATATGTAAGAATACCACTTCATAAGGAAATACAGTTTTGCAGAGTAAAGACATATACGTACGCATTGGAAACTCTTTACGAGAAGAAATAACGCATCGTACAAAATTAGCTTGTATCTCCAAAACTACACGTTGTATCTCGAAAAGAATTGTTGTGGCGTGTACGTCTTAACATGTAGCATCTAAAGAGAACCAAAAGGAGAATTTTCTTTCGTCAAAATTTTTCAGAAAATCACGTTTTAAGGAAATCCCGCATCGTGCGAAATTATCATGTTTTTTTTAAACAGCACGTTGTAAGTCGAAAAGCTTTCATGTTGCGTGTATGTCTAAGTGTGTAGCCTCAAAAGAGAAGGCACAGGACAGTTTTCTCTCGAAAGGATATGTAAGAATACCACTTCATAAGGAAATACAGTTTTGCAGAGTAAAGACATATACGTACGCATTGGAAACTCTTTACGAGAAGAAATAACGCATAGTACAAAATTAGCTTGTATCTCCAAAACTACACGTTGTATCTCGAAAAGAATTGTTGTGGCGTGTACGTCTTAACATGTAGCATCTAAAGAGAACCAAAAGGAGAATTTTCTTTCGTCAAAATTTTTCAGAAAATCACGTTTTAAGGAAATCCCGCATCGTGCGAAATTATCTTGTTTTTCCTAAACAACACGTTGTAAGTCGAAAAGCTTTCATGTTGCGTGTATGTCTAAGTGTGTAGCCTCAAAAGAGAAGGCACAGGACAGTTTTCTCTCGAAAGGATATGTAAGAATACCACTTCATAAGGAAATACAGTTTTGCAGAGTAAAGACATATACATATGCATTGGAAACTCTTTACGAGAAGAAATAACGCATCGTACAAAATTAGCTTGTATCTCCAAAACTACACGTTGTATCTCGAAAAGAATTGTTGTGGCGTGTACGTCTTAACATGTAGCATCTAAAGAGAACCAAAAGGAGAATTTTCTTTCGTCAAAATTTTTCAGAAAATCACGTTTTAAGGAAATCCCGCATCGTGCGAAATTATCTTGTTTTTCCTAAACAACACGTTGTAAGTCGAAAAGCTTTCATGTTGCGTGTATGTCTAAGTGTGTAGCCTCAAAAGAGAAGGCACAGGACAGTTTTCTCTCGAAAGGATATGTAAGAATACCACTTCATAAGGAAATACAGTTTTGCCGAGTAAAGACATATACGTACGCATTGGAAACTCTTTACGAGAAGAAATAACGCATCGTACAAAATTAGCTTGTATCTCCAAAACTACACGTTGTATCTCGAAAAGAATTGTTGTGGCGTGTACGTCTTAACATGTAGCATCTAAAGAGAACCAAAAGGAGAATTTTCTTTCGTCAAAATTTTTCAGAAAATCACGTTTTAAGGAAATCCCGCATCGTGCGAAATTATCTTGTTTTTCCTAAACAACACGTTGTAAGTCGAAAAGCTTTCATGTTGCGTGTATGTCTAAGTGTGTAGCCTCAAAAGAGAAGGCACAGGACAGTTTTCTCTCGAAAGGATATGTAAGAATACCACTTCAAAGGAAATACAGTTTTGCAGAGTAAAGACATATACGTACGCATTGGAAACTCTTTACGAGAAGAAATAACGCATCGTACAAAATTAGCTTGTATCTCCAAAACTACACGTTGTATCTCGAAAAGAATTGTTGTGGCGTGTACGTCTTAACATGTAGCATCTAAAGAGAACCAAAAGGAGAATTTTCTTTCGTCAAAATTTTTCAGAAAATCACGTTTTAAGGAAATCCCGCATCGTGCGAAATTATCTTGTTTTTCCTAAACAACACGTTGTAAGTCGAAAAGCTTTCATGTTGCGTGTATGTCTAAGTGTGTAGCCTCAAAAGAGAAGGCACAGGACAGTTTTCTCTCGAAAGGATATGTAAGAATACCACTTCATAAGGAAATAGAGTTTTGCAGAGTAAAGACATATAAGTACGCATTGGAAACTCTTTACGAGAAGAAATAACGCATAGTACAAAATTAGCTTGTATCTCCAAAACTACACGTTGTATCTTGAAAAGAATTGTTGTGGCGTGTACGTCTTAACATGTAGCATCTAAAGAGAACCAGAAGGAGAATTTTCTTTCGTCAAAATTTTTCAGAAAATCACGTTTTAAGGAAATCCCGCATCGTGCGAAATTATCTTGTTTTTCCTAAACAACACGTTGTAAGTCGAAAAGCTTTCATGTTGCGTGTATGTCTAAGTGTGTAGCCTCAAAAGAGAAGGCACAGGACAGTTTTCTCTTGAAAGGATATGTAAGAATACCACTTCATAAGGAAATACAGTTTTGCCGAGTAAAGACATATACGTACGCATTGGAAACTCTTTACGAGAAGAAATAACGCATCGTAAAAAATTAGCTTGTATCTCCAAAACTACACGTTGTATCTCGAAAAGAATTGTTGTGGCGTGTACGTCTTAACATGTAGCATCTAAAGAGAACCAAAAGGAGAATTTTCTTTCGTCAAAATTTTTCAGAAAATCACGTTTTAAGGAAATCCCGCATCGTGCGAAATTATCTTGTTTTTCCTAAACAGCACGTTGTAAGTCGAAAAGCTTTCATGTTGCGTGTATGTCTAAGTGTGTAGCCTCAAAAGAGAAGGCACAGGACAGTTTTCTCTCGAAAGGATATGTAAGAATACCACTTCATAAGGAAATACAGTTTTGCAGAGTAAAGACATATACGTACGCATTGGAAACTCTTTACGAGAAGAAATAACGCATAGTACAAAATTAGCTTGTATCTCCAAAACTACACGTGGTATCTCGAAAAGAATTGTTGTGGCGTGTACGTCTTAACATGTAGCATCTAAAGAGAACCAAAAGGAGAATTTTCTTTCGTCAAAATTTTTCAGAAAATCACGTTTTAAGGAAATCCCGCATCGTGCGAAATTATCTTGTTTTTCCTAAACAACACGTTGTAAGTCGAAAAGCTTTCATGTTGCGTGTATGTCTAAGTGTGTAGCCTCAAAAGAGAAGGCACAGGACAGTTTTCTCTCGAAAGGATATGTAAGAATACCACTTCATAAGGAAATAGAGTTTTGCAGAGTAAAGACATATAAGTACGCATTGGAAACTCTTTACGAGAAGAAATAACGCATAGTACAAAATTAGCTTGTATCTCCAAAACTACACGTTGTATCTTGAAAAGAATTGTTGTGGCGTGTACGTCTTAACATGTAGCATCTAAAGAGAACCAGAAGGAGAATTTTCTTTCGTCAAAATTTTTCAGAAAATCACGTTTTAAGGAAATCCCGCATCGTGCGAAATTATCTTGTTTTTCCTAAACAACACGTTGTAAGTCGAAAAGCTTTCATGTTGCGTGTATGTCTAAGTGTGTAGCCTCAAAAGAGAAGGCACAGGACAGTTTTCTCTTGAAAGGATATGTAAGAAAACCACTTCATAAGGAAATACAGTTTTGCCGAGTAAAGACATATACGTACGCATTGGAAACTCTTTACGAGAAGAAATAACGCATCGTAAAAAATTAGCTTGTATCTCCAAAACTACACGTTGTATCTCGAAAAGAATTGTTGTGGCGTGTACGTCTTAACATGTAGCATCTAAAGAGAACCAAAAGGAGAATTTTCTTTCGTCAAAATTTTTCAGAAAATCACGTTTTAAGGAAATCCCGCATCGTGCGAAATTATCTTGTTTTTCCTAAACAGCACGTTGTAAGTCGAAAAGCTTTCATGTTGCGTGTATGTCTAAGTGTGTAGCCTCAAAAGAGAAGGCACAGGACAGTTTTCTCTCGAAAGGATATGTAAGAATACCACTTCATAAGGAAATACAGTTTTGCAGAGTAAAGACATATACGTACGCATTGGAAACTCTTTACGAGAAGAAATAACGCATAGTACAAAATTAGCTTGTATCTCCAAAACTACACGTGGTATCTCGAAAAGAATTGTTGTGGCGTGTACGTCTTAACATGTAGCATCTAAAGAGAACCAAAAGGAGAATTTTCTTTCGTCAAAATTTTTCAGAAAATCACGTTTTAAGGAAATCCCGCATCGTGCGAAATTATCTTGTTTTTCCTAAACAACACGTTGTAAGTCGAAAAGCTTTCATGTTGCGTGTATGTCTAAGTGTGTAGCCTCAAAAGAGAAGGCACAGGACAGTTTTCTCTCGAAAGGATATGTAAGAATACCACTTCATAAGCAAATACAGTTTTGCAGAGTAAAGACATATAAGTACGCATTGGAAACTCTTTACGAGAAGAAATAACGCATAGTACAAAATTAGCTTGTATCTCCAAAACTACACGTTGTATCTCGAAAAGAATTGTTGTGGCGTGTACGTCTTAACATGTAGCATCTAAAGAGAACCAAAAGGAGAATTTTCTTTCGTCAAAATTTTTCAGAAAATCACGTTTTAAGGAAATCCCGCATCGTGTGAAATTATCTTGTTTTTCCTAAACAACACGTTGTAAGTCGAAAAGCTTTCATGTTGCGTGTATGTCTAAGTGTGTAGCCTCAAAAGAGAAGGCACAGGACAGTTTTCTCTCGAAAGGATATGTAAGAATACCACTTCATAAGGAAATACAGTTTTGCAGAGTAAAGACATATACGTACGCATTGGAAACTCTTTACGAGAAGAAATAACGCATAGTACAAAATTAGCTTGTATCTCCAAAACTACACGTTGTATCTCGAAAAGAATTGTTGTGGCGTGTATGTCTTAACATGTAGCATCTAAAGAGAACCAAAAGGAGAATTTTCTTTCGTCAAAATTTTTCAGAAATCACGTTTTAAGGAAATCCCGCATCGTGCGAAATTATCTTGTTTTTCCTAAACAACACGTTGTAAGTCGAAAAGCTTTCATGTTGCGTGTATGTCTAAGTGTGAAGCCTCAAAAGAGAAGGCACAGGACAGTTTTCTCTCGAAAGGATATGTAAGAATACCACTTCATAAGGAAATACAGTTTTGCAGAGTAAAGACATATACGTACGCATTGGAAACTCTTTACGTGAAGAAATAACGCATCGTACAAAATTAGCTTGTATCTCCAAAACTACACGTTGTATCTCGAAAAGAATTGTTGTGGCGTGTACGTCTTAACATGTAGCATCTAAAGAGAACCAAAAGGAGAATTTTCTTTCGTCAAAATTTTTCAGAAAATCACGTTTTAAGGAAATCCCGCATCGTGCGAAATTATCTTGTTTTTCCTAAACAACACGTTGTAAGTCGAAAAGCTTTCATGTTGCGTGTATGTCTAAGTGTGTAGCCTCAAAAGAGAAGGCACAGGACAGTTTTCTCTCGAAAGGATATGTAAGAATACCACTTCATAAGGAAATACAGTTTTGCCGAGTAAAGACATATAGGTACGCATTGGAAACTCTTTACGAGAAGAAATAACGCATCATACAAAATTAGCTTGTATCTCCAAAACTACACGTTGTATCTCGAAAAGAATTGTTGTGGCGTGTACGTCTTAACATGTAGCATCTAAAGAGAACCAAAAGGAGAATTTTCTTTCGTCAAAATTTTTCAGAAAATCACGTTTTAAGGAAATCCCGCATCGTGCGAAATTATCTTGTTTTTCCTAAACAACACGTTGTAAGTCGAAAAGCTTTCATGTTGCGTGTATGTCTAAGTGTGTAGCCTCAAAAGAGAAGGCACAGGACAGTTTTCTCTCGAAAGGATATGTAAGAATACCACTTCATAAGGAAATAGAGTTTTGCAGAGTAAAGACATATACGTAAGCATTGGAAACTCTTTACGAGAAGAAATAACGCATAGTAAAAAATTAGCTTGTATCTCCAAAACTACACGTTGTATCTCGAAAAGAATTGTTGTGGCGTGTACGTCTTAACATGTAGCATCTAAAGAGAACCAAAAGGAGAATTTTCTTTCGTCAAAATTTTTCAGAAAATCACGTTTTAAGGAAATCCCGCATCGTGCGAAATTATCTTGTTTTTCCTAAACAACACGTTGTAAGTCGAAAAGCTTTCATGTTGCGTGTATGTCTAAGTGTGAAGCCTCAAAAGAGAAGGCACAGGACAGTTTTCTCTCGAAAGGATATGTAAGAATACCACTTCATAAGGAAATACAGTTTTGCAGAGTAAAGACATATACGTACGCATTGGAAACTCTTTACGAGAAGAAATAACGCATCGTACAAAATTAGCTTGTATCTCCAAAACTACACGTTGTATCTCGAAAAGAATTGTTGTGGCGTGTACGTCTTAACATGTAGCATCTAAAGAGAACCAAAAGGAGAATTTTCTTTCGTCAAAATTTTTCAGAAAATCACGTTTTAAGGAAATCCCGCATCGTGCGAAATTATCTTGTTTTTCCTAAACAACACGTTGTAAGTCGAAAAGCTTTCATGTTGCGTGTATGTCTAAGTGTGTAGCCTCAAAAGAGAAGGCACAGGACAGTTTTCTCTCGAAAGGATATGTAAGAATACCACTTCATAAGGAAATACAGTTTTGCCGAGTAAAGACATATACATACGCATTGGAAACTCTTTACGAGAAGAAATAACGCATCGTACAAAATTAGCTTGTATCTCCAAAACTACACGTTGTATCTCGAAAAGAATTGTTGTGGCGTGTACGTCTTAACATGTAGCATCTAAAGAGAACCAAAAGGAGAATTTTCTTTCGTCAAAATTTTTCAGAAAATCACGTTTTAAGGAAATCCCGCATCGTGCGAAATTATCTTGTTTTTCCTAAACAACACGTTGTAAGTCGAAAAGCTTTCATGTTGCGTGTATGTCTAAGTGTGTAGCCTCAAAAGAGAAGGCACAGGACAGTTTTCTCTCGAAAGGATATGTAAGAATACCACTTCATAAGGAAATACAGTTTTGCAGAGTAAAGACATATACGTACGCATTGGAAACTCTTTACGAGAAGAAATAACGCATCGTACAAAATTAGCTTGTATCTCCAAAACTACACGTTGTATTTCGAAAAGAATTGTTGTGGCGTGTACGTCTTAACATGTAGCATCTAAAGAGAACCAAAAGGAGAATTTTCTTTCGTCAAAATTTTTCAGAAAATCACGTTTTAAGGAAATCCCGCATCGTGCGAAATTATCTTGTTATTCCTAAACAACACATTGTAAGTCGAAATGCTTTCATGTTGCGTGTATGTCTAAGTGTGTAGCCTCAAAAGAGAAGGCACAGGACAGTTTTCTCTCGAAAGGATATGTAAGAATACCACTTCATAAGGAAATACAGTTTTGCAGAGTAAAGACATATACGTACGCATTGGAAACTCTTTACGAGAAGAAATAACGCATAGTACAAAATTAGCTTGTATCTCCAAAACTACACGTTGTATCTCGAAAAGAATTGTTGTGGCGTGTACGTCTTAACATGTAGCATCTAAAGAGAACCAAAAGGAGAATTTTCTTTCGTCAAAATTTTTCAGAAAATCACGTTTTAAGGAAATCCCGCATCGTGCGAAATTATCTTGTTTTTCCTAAACAACACGTTGTAAGTCGAAAAGCTTTCATGTTGCGTGTATGTCTAAGTGTGTAGCCTCAAAAGAGAAGGCACAGGACAGTTTTCTCTCGAAAGGATATGTAAGAATACCACTTCATAAGGAAATACAGTTTTGCAGAGTAAAGACATATGCGTACGCATTGGAAACTCTTTACGAGAAGAAATAACGCATAGTACAAAATTAGCATGTATCTCCAAAACTACACGTTGTATCTCGAAAAGAATTGTTGTGGCGTGTACGTCTTAACATGTAGCATCTAAAGAGAACCAAAAGGAGAATTTTCTTTCGTCAAAATTTTTCAGAAAATCACGTTTTAAGGAAATCCCGCATCGTGCGAAATTATCTTGTTTTTCCTAAACAACACGTTGTAAGTCGAAAAGCTTTCATGTTGCGTGTATGTCTAAGTGTGTAGCCTCAAAAGAGAAGGCACAGGACAGTTTTCTCTCGAAAGGATATGTAAGAATACCACTTCATGAGGAAATACAGTTTTGCAGAGTAAAGACATATACGTACGCATTGGAAACTCTTTACGAGAAGAAATAACGCATAGTACAAAATTAGCTTGTATCTCCAAAACTACACGTTGTATCTCGAAAAGAATTGTTGTGGCGTGTACGTCTTAACATGTAGCATCTAAAGAGAACCAAAAGGAGAATTTTCTTTCGTCAAAATTTTTCAGAAAATCACGTTTTAAGGAAATCCCGCATAGTGCGAAATTATCTTGTTTTTCCTAAACAACACGTTGTAAGTCGAAAAGCTTTCATGTTGCGTGTATGTCTAAGTGTGTAGCCTCAAAAGAGAAGGCACAGGACAGTTTTCTCTCGAAAGGATATGTAAGAATACCACTTCATATGGAAATACAGTTTTGCAGAGTAAAGACACATACGTACGCATTGGAAACTTTTTACGAGAAGAAATAACGCATCATACAAAATTAGCTTGTATCTCCAAAACTACACGTTGTATCTCGAAAAGAATTGTTGTGGCGTGTACGTCTTAACCTGTAGCATCTAAAGAGAACCAAAAGGAGAATTTTCTTTCGTCACAATTTTTCAGAAAATCACGTTTTAAGGAAATCCCGCATCGTGCGAAATTATCTTGTTTTTCCTAAACAACACGTTGTAAGTCGAAAAGCTTTCATGTTGCGTGTATGTCTAAGTTTGTAGCCTCAAAAGAGAAGGCACAGGACAGTTTTCTCTCGAAAGGATATGTAAGAATACCACTTCATAAGGAAATAGAGTTTTGCAGAGTAAAGACATATACTACGCATTGGAAACTCTTTACGAGAAGAAATAACGCATAGTACAAAATTAGCTTGTATCTCCAAAACTACACGTTGTATCTCGAAAAGAATTGTTGTGGCGTGTACGTCTTAACATGTAGCATCTAAAGAGAACCAAAAGGAGAATTTTCTTTCGTCAAAATTTTTCAGAAAATCACGTTTTAAGGAAATCCCGCATCGTGCGAAATTATCTTGTTTTTCCTAAACAACACGTTGTAAGTCGAAAAGCTTTCATGTTGCGTGTATGTCTAAGTGTGTAGCCTCAAAAGAGAAGGCACAGGACAGTTTTCTCTCGAAAGGATATGTAAGAATACCACTTCATAAGGAAATACAGTTTTGCAGAGTAAAGACATATACGTACGCATTGGAAACTCTTTACGAGAAGAAATAACGCATCGTACAAAATTAGCTTGTATCTCCAAAACTACACGTTGTATCTCGAAAAGAATTGTTGTGGCGTGTACGTCTTAACATGTAGCATCTAAAGAGAACCAAAAGGAGAATTTTCTTTCGTCAAAATTTTTCAGAAAATCACGTTTTAAGGAAATCCCGCATCGTGCGAAATTATCTTGTTTTTCCTAAACAACACGTTGTAAGTCGAAAAGCTTTCATGTTGCGTGTATGTCTAAGTGTGTAGCCTCAAAAGAGAAGGCACAGGACAGTTTTCTCTCGAAAGGATATGTAAGAATACCACTTCATAAGGAAATACAGTTTTGCAGAGTAAAGACATATACGTACGCATTGGAAACTCTTTACGAGAAGAAATAACGCATCGTACAAAATTAGCTTGTATCTCCAAAACTACACGTTGTATTTCGAAAAGAATTGTTGTGGCGTGTACGTCTTAACATGTAGCATCTAAAGAGAACCAAAAGGAGAATTTTCTTTCGTCAAAATTTTTCAGAAAATCACGTTTTAAGGAAATCCCGCATCGTGCGAAATTACCTTGTTATTCCTAAACAACACATTGTAAGTCGAAATGCTTTCATGTTGCGTGTATGTCTAAGTGTGTAGCCTCAAAAGAGAAGGCACAGGACAGTTTTCTCTCGAAAGGATATGTAAGAATACCACTTCATGAGGAAATACAGTTTTGCAGAGTAAAGACATATACGTACGCATTGGAAACTCTTTACGAGAAGAAATAACGCATAGTACAAAATTAGCTTGTATCTCCAAAACTACACGTTGTATCTCGAAAAGAATTGTTGTGGCGTGTACGTCTTAACATGTAGCATCTAAAGAGAACCAAAAGGAGAATTTTCTTTCGTCAAAATTTTTCAGAAAATCACGTTTTAAGGAAATCCCGCATAGTGCGAAATTATCTTGTTTTTCCTAAACAACACGTTGTAAGTCGAAAAGCTTTCATGTTGCGTGTATGTCTAAGTGTGTAGCCTCAAAAGAGAAGGCACAGGACAGTTTTCTCTCGAAAGGATATGTAAGAATACCACTTCATATGGAAATACAGTTTTGCAGAGTAAAGACACATACGTACGCATTGGAAACTTTTTACGAGAAGAAATAACGCATCATACAAAATTAGCTTGTATCTCCAAAACTACACGTTGTATCTCGAAAAGAATTGTTGTGGCGTGTACGTCTTAACCTGTAGCATCTAAAGAGAACCAAAAGGAGAATTTTCTTTCGTCACAATTTTTCAGAAAATCACGTTTTAAGGAAATCCCGCATCGTGCGAAATTATCTTGTTTTTCCTAAACAACACGTTGTAAGTCGAAAAGCTTTCATGTTGCGTGTATGTCTAAGTTTGTAGCCTCAAAAGAGAAGGCACAGGACAGTTTTCTCTCGAAAGGATATGTAAGAATACCACTTCATAAGGAAATAGAGTTTTGCAGAGTAAAGACATATACTACGCATTGGAAACTCTTTACGAGAAGAAATAACGCATAGTACAAAATTAGCTTGTATCTCCAAAACTACACGTTGTATCTCGAAAAGAATTGTTGTGGCGTGTACGTCTTAACATGTAGCATCTAAAGAGAACCAAAAGGAGAATTTTCTTTCGTCAAAATTTTTCAGAAAATCACGTTTTAAGGAAATCCCGCATCGTGCGAAATTATCTTGTTTTTCCTAAACAACACGTTGTAAGTCGAAAAGCTTTCATGTTGCGTGTATGTCTAAGTGTGTAGCCTCAAAAGAGAAGGCACAGGACAGTTTTCTCTCGAAAGGATATGTAAGAATACCACTTCATAAGGAAATACAGTTTTGCAGAGTAAAGACATATACGTACGCATTGGAAACTCTTTACGAGAAGAAATAACGCATCGTACAAAATTAGCTTGTATCTCCAAAACTACACGTTGTATCTCGAAAAGAATTGTTGTGGCGTGTACGTCTTAACATGTAGCATCTAAAGAGAACCAAAAGGAGAATTTTCTTTCGTCAAAATTTTTCAGAAAATCACGTTTTAAGGAAATCCCGCATCGTGCGAAATTATCTTGTTTTTCCTAAACAACACGTTGTAAGTCGAAAAGCTTTCATGTTGCGTGTATGTCTAAGTGTGTAGCCTCAAAAGAGAAGGCACAGGACAGTTTTCTCTCGAAAGGATATGTAAGAATACCACTTCATAAGGAAATACAGTTTTGCAGAGTAAAGACATATACGTACGCATTGGAAACTCTTTACGAGAAGAAATAACGCATCGTACAAAATTAGCTTGTATCTCCAAAACTACACGTTGTATTTCGAAAAGAATTGTTGTGGCGTGTACGTCTTAACATGTAGCATCTAAAGAGAACCAAAAGGAGAATTTTCTTTCGTCAAAATTTTTCAGAAAATCACGTTTTAAGGAAATCCCGCATCGTGCGAAATTACCTTGTTATTCCTAAACAACACATTGTAAGTCGAAATGCTTTCATGTTGCGTGTATGTCTAAGTGTGTAGCCTCAAAAGAGAAGGCACAGGACAGTTTTCTCTCGAAAGGATATGTAAGAATACCACTTCATAAGGAAATACAGTTTTGCAGAGTAAAGACATATACGTACGCATTGGAAACTCTTTACGAGAAGAAATAACGCATAGTACAAAATTAGCTTGTATCTCCAAAACTACACGTTGTATCTCGAAAAGAATTGTTGTGGCGTGTACGTCTTAACATGTAGCATCTAAAGAGAACCAAAAGGAGAATTTTCTTTCGTCAAAATTTTTCAGAAAATCACGTTTTAAGGAAATCCCGCATCGTGCGAAATTATCTTGTTTTTCCTAAACAACACGTTGTAAGTCGAAAAGCTTTCATGTTGCGTGTATGTCTAAGTGTGTAGCCTCAAAAGAGAAGGCACAGGACAGTTTTCTCTCGAAAGGATATGTAAGAATACCACTTCATAAGGAAATACAGTTTTGCAGAGTAAAGACATATGCGTACGCATTGGAAACTCTTTACGAGAAGAAATAACGCATAGTACAAAATTAGCATGTATCTCCAAAACTACACGTTGTATCTCGAAAAGAATTGTTGTGGCGTGTACGTCTTAACATGTAGCATCTAAAGAGAACCAAAAGGAGAATTTTCTTTCGTCAAAATTTTTCAGAAAATCACGTTTTAAGGAAATCCCGCATCGTGCGAAATTATCTTGTTTTTCCTAAACAACACGTTGTAAGTCGAAAAGCTTTCATGTTGCGTGTATGTCTAAGTGTGTAGCCTCAAAAGAGAAGGCACAGGACAGTTTTCTCTCGAAAGGATATGTAAGAATACCACTTCATAAGGAAATACAGTTTTGCAGAGTAAAGACATATACGTACGCATTGGAAACTCTTTACGAGAAGAAATAACGCATAGTACAAAATTAGCTTGTATCTCCAAAACTACATGTTGTATCTCGAAAAGAATTGTTGTGGCGTGTACGTCTTAACATGTAGCATCTAAAGAGAACCAAAAGGAGAATTTTCTTACGTCAAAATTTTTCAGAAAATCACGTTTTAAGGAAATCCCGCATCGTGCGAAATTATCTTGTTTTTCCTAAACAACACGTTGTAAGTCGAAAAGCTTTCATGTTGCGTGTATGTCTAAGTGTGTAGCCTCAAAAGAGAAGGCACAGGACAGTTTTCTCTCGAAAGGATATGTAAGAATACCACTTCATAAGGAAATAGAGTTTTGCAGAGTAAAGACATATACGTACGCATTGGAAACTCTTTACGAGAAGAAATAACGCATAGTACAAAATTAGCTTGTATCTCCAAAACTACACGTTGTATCTCGAAAAGAATTGTTGTGGCGTGTACGTCTTAACATGTAGCACCTAAGAGAACCAAAAGGAGAATTTTCTTTCATCAAAATTTTTCAGAAAATCACGTTTTAAGGAAATCCCGCATCTTGCGAAATTATCTTGTTTTTCCTAAACAACACGTTGTAAGTCGAAAAGCTTTCATGTTGCGTGTATGTCTAAGTGTGTAGCCTCAAAAGAGAAGGCACAGGACAGTTTTCTCTCGAAAGGATATGTAAGAATACCACTTCATAAGGAAATACAGTTTTGCAGAGTAAAGACATATACGTACGCATTGGAAACTCTTTACGAGAAGAAATAACGCATCGTACAAAATTAGCTTGTATCTCCAAAACTACACGTTGTATCTCGAAAAGAATTGTTGTGGCGTGTACGTCTTAACATGTAGCATGTAAAGAGAACCAAAAGGAGAATTTTCTTTCGTCAAAATTTTTCAAAAATCACGTTTTAAGGAAATCCCGCATCGTGCGAAATTATCTTGTTTTTCCTAAACAACACGTTGTAAGTCGAAAAGCTTTCATGTTGCGTGTATGTCTAAGTGTGTAGCCTCAAAAGAGAAGGCACAGAACAGTTTTCTCTCGAAAGGATATGTAAGAATACCACTTCATAAGGAAATACAGTTTTGCAGAGTAAAGACATATACGTACGCATTGGAAACTCTTTACGAGAAGAAATAACGCATCGTACAAAATTAGCTTGTATCTCCAAAACTACACGTTGTATCTCGAAAAGAATTGTTGTGGCGTGTACGTCTTAACATGTAGCATCTAAAGAGAACCAAAAGGAGAATTTTCTTTCGTCAAAATTTTTCAGAAAATCACGTTTTAAGGAAATCCTGCATCGTGCGAAATTATCTTGTTTTTCCTAAACAACACGTTGTAAGTCGAAAAGCTTTCATGTTGCGTGTATGTCTAAGTGTGTAGCCTCAAAAGAGAAGGCACAGGACAGTTTTCTCTCGAAAGGATATGTAAGAATACCACTTCATAAGGAAATACAGTTTTGCAGAGTAAAGACATATACGTACGCATTGGAAACTCTTTACGAGAAGAAATAACGCATCGTACAAAATTAGCTTGTATCTCCAAAACTACACGTTGTATCTCGAAAAGAATTGTTGTGGCGTGTACGTCTTAACATGTAGCATCTAAAGAGAACCAAAAGGAGAATTTTCTTTCGTCAAAATTTTTCAGAAAATCACGTTTTAAGGAAATCCCGCATCGTGCGAAATTATCTTGTTTTTCCTAAACAACACGTTGTAAGTCGAAAAGCATTCATGTTGCGTGTATGTCTAAGTGTGTAGCCTCAAAAGAGAAGGCACAGGACAGTTTTCTCTCGAAAGGATATGTAAGAATACCACTTCATAAGGAAATACAGTTTTGCAGAGTAAAGACACATACGTACGCATTGGAAACTTTTTACGAGAAGAAATAACGCATCGTACAAAATTAGCTTGTATCTCCAAAACTACACGTTGTATCTCGAAAAGAATTGTTGTGGCGTGTACGTCTTAACCTGTAGCATCTAAAGAGAACCAAAAGGAGAATTTTCTTTCGTCACAATTTTTCAGAAAATCACGTTTTAAGGAAATCCCGCATCGTGCGAAATTATCTTGTTTTTCCTAAACAACACGTTGTAAGTCGAAAAGCTTTCATGTTGCGTGTATGTCTAAGTGTGTAGCCTCAAAAGAGAAGGCACAGGACAGTTTTCTCTCGAAAGGATATGTAAGAATACCACTTCATAAGGAAATAGAGTTTTGCAGAGTAAAGACATATACTACGCATTGGAAACTCTTTACGAGAAGAAATAACGCATAGTACAAAATTAGCTTGTATCTCCAAAACTACACGTTGTATCTCGAAAAGAATTGTTGTGGCGTGTACGTCTTAACATGTAGCATCTAAAGAGAACCAAAAGGAGAATTTTCTTTCGTCAAAATTTTTCAGAAAATCACGTTTTAAGGAAATCCCGCATCGTGCGAAATTATCTTGTTTTTCCTAAACAACACGTTGTAAGTCGAAAAGCTTTCATGTTGCGTGTATGTCTAAGTGTGTAGCCTCAAAAGAGAAGGCACAGGACAGTTTTCTCTCGAAAGGATATGTAAGAATACCACTTCATAAGGAAATACAGTTTTGCAGAGTAAAGACATATACGTACGCATTGGAAACTCTTTACGAGAAGAAATAACGCATCGTACAAAATTAGCTTGTATCTCCAAAACTACACGTTGTATCTCGAAAAGAATTGTTGTGGCGTGTACGTCTTAACATGTAGCATCTAAAGAGAACTAAAAGGAGAATTTTCTTTCGTCAAAATTTTTCAGAAAATCACGTTTTAAGGAAATCCCGCATCGTGCGAAATTATCTTGTTTTTCCTAAACAACACGTTGTAAGTCGAAAAGCTTTCATGTTGCGTGTATGTCTAAGTGTGTAGCCTCAAAAGAGAAGGCACAGGACAGTTTTCTCTCGAAAGGATATGTAAGAATACCACTTCATAAGGAAATACAGTTTTGCAGAGTAAAGACATATACGTACGCATTGGAAACTCTTTACGAGAAGAAATAACGCATTGTACAAAATTAGCTTGTATCTCCAAAACTACACGTTGTATCTCGAAAAGAATTGTTGTGGCGTGTACGTCTTAACATGTAGCATCTAAAGAGAACCAAATGGAGAATTTTCTTTCGTCAAGATTTTTCAGAAAATCACGTTTTAAGGAAATCCCGCATCGTGCGAAATTATCTTGTTTTTCCTAAACAACACGTTGTAAGTCGAAAAGCTTTCATGTTGCGTGTATGTCTAAGTGTGTAGCCTCAAAAGAGAAGGCACAGGACAGTTTTCTCTCGAAAGGATATGTAAGAATACCACTTCATAAGGAAATAGAGTTTTGCAGAGTAAAGACATATACGTACGCATTGGAAACTCTTTACGAGAAGAAATAACGCATAGTACAAAATTAGCTTGTATCTCCAAAACTACACGTTGTATCTCGAAAAGAATTGTTGTGGCGTGTACGTCTTAACATGTAGCATCTAAAGAGAACCAAAAGGAGAATTTTCTTTCGTCAAAATTTTTCAGAAAATCACGTTTTAAGAAAATCCCGCATCGTGCGAAATTATCTTGTTTTTCCTAAACAACACGTTGTAAGTCGAAAAGCTTTCATGTTGCGTGTATGTCTAAGTGTGTAGCCTCAAAAGAGAAGGCACAGGACAGTTTTCTCTCGAAAGGATATGTAAGAATACCACTTCATAAGGAAATACAGTTTTGCAGAGTAAAGACATATACGTACGCATTGGAAACTCTTTACGAGAAGAAATAACGCATCGTACAAAATTAGCTTGTATCTCCAAAACTACACGTTGTATCTTGAAAAGAATTGTTGTGGCGTGTACGTCTTAACATGTAGCATCTAAAGAGAACCAAAAGGAGAATTTTCTTTCGTCAAAATTTTTCAGAAAATCACGTTTTAAGGAAATCCCGCACCGTGCGAAATTATCTTGTTTTTCCTAAACAACACGTTGTAAGTCGAAAAGCTTTCATGTTGCGTGTATGTCTAAGTGTGTAGCCTCAAAAGAGAAGGCACAGGACAGTTTTCTCTCGAAAGGATATGTAAGAATACCACTTCATAAGGAAATACAGTTTTGCAGAGTAAAGACATATACGTACGCATTGGAAACTCTTTATGAGAAGAAATAACGCATCGTACAAAATTAGCTTGTATCTCCAAAACTACACGTTGTATCTCGAAAAGAATTGTTGTGGCGTGTACGTCTTAACATGTAGCATCTAAAGAGAACCAAAAGGAGAATTTTCTTTCGTCAAAATTTTTCAGAAAATCACGTTTTAAGGAAATCCCGCATCGTGCGAAATTATCTTGTTTTTCCTAAACAACACGTTGTAAGTCGAAAAGCTTTCGTGTTGCGTGTATGTCTAAGTGTGTAGCCTCAAAAGAGAAGGCACAGGACAGTTTTCTCTCGAAAGGATATGTAAGAATACCACTTCATAAGGAAATACAGTTTTGCAGAGTAAAGACATGTACGTACGCATTGGAAACTCTTTACGAGAAGAAATAACGCATAGTACAAAATTAGCATGTATCTCCAAAACTACACGTTGTATCTCGAAATAATTGTTGTGGCGTGTACGTCTTAACATGTAGCATCTAAAGAGAACCAAAAGGAGAATTTTCTTTCGACATAATTTTTCAGAAAATCACGTTTTAAGGAAATCCCGCATCGTGCGAAATTATCTTGTTTTTCCTAAACAACACGTTGTAAGTCGAAAAGCTTTCATGTTGCGTGTATGTCTAAGTTTGTAGCCTCAAAAGAGAAGGCACAGGACAGTTTTCTCTGGAAAGGATATGTAAGAATACCACTTCATAAGGAAATACAGTTTTGCAGAGTAAAGACATATACGTACGCATTGGAAACTCTTTACGAGAAGAAATAACGCATCGTACAAAATTAGCTTGTATCTCCAAAACTACACGTTGTATCTCGAAAAGAATTGTTGTGGCGTGTACGTCTTAACATGTAGCATCTAAAGAGAACCAAAAGGAGAATTTTCTTTCGTCAAAATTTTTCAGAAAATCACGTTTTAAGGAAATCCCGCATCGTGCGAAATTATCTTGTTTTTCCTAAACAACACGTTGTAAGTCGAAAAGCTTTCATGTTGCGTGTATGTCTAAGTGTGTAGCCTCAAAAGAGAAGGCACAGGACAGTTTTCTCTCGAAAGGATATGTAAGAATACCACTTCATAAGGAAATACAGTTTTGCAGAGTAAAGACATATACGTACGCATTGGAAACTCTTTACGAGAAGAAATAACGCATCGTACAAAATTAGCTTGTATCTCCAAAACTACACGTTGTATCTCGAAAAGAATTGTTGTGGCGTGTACGTCTTAACATGTAGCATCTAAAGAGAACCAAAAGGAGAATTTTCTTTCGTCAAAATTTTTCAGAAAATCACGTTTTAAGGAAATCCCGCATCGTGCGAAATTATCTTGTTTTTCCTAAACAACACGTTGTAAGTCGAAAAGCTTTCATGTTGCGTGTATGTCTAAGTGTGTAGCCTCAAAAGAGAAGGCACAGGACAGTTTTCTCTCGAAAGGATATGTAAGAATACCACTTCATAAGGAAATACAGTTTTGCAGAGTAAAGACATATACGTACGCATTGGAAACTCTTTACGAGAAGAAATAACGCATAGTACAAAATTAGCTTGTATCTCCAAAACTACACGTTGTATCTCGAAAAGAATTGTTGTGGCGTGTACGTCTTAACATGTAGCATCTAAAGAGAACCAAAAGGAGAATTTTCTTTCGTCAAAATTTTTCAGAAAATCACGTTTTAAGGAAATCCCGCATCGTGCGAAATTATCTTGTTTTCCTAAACAACACGTTGTAAGTCGAAAAGCTTTCATGTTGCGTGTATGTCTAAGTGTGTAGCCTCAAAAGAGAAGGCACAGGACAGTTTTCTCTCGATAGGATATGTAAGAATACCACTTCATAAGGAAATACAGTTTTGCAGAGTAAAGACATATACGTACGCATTGGAAACTCTTTACGAGAAGAAATAACGCATAGTACAAAATTAGCTTGTATCTCCAAAACTACACGTTGTATCTCGAAAAGAATTGTTGTGGCGTGTACGTCTTAACATGTAGCATCTAAAGAGAACCAAAAGGAGAATTTTCTTTCGTCAAAATTTTTCAGAAAATCACGTTTTAAGGAAATCCCGCATCGTGCGAAATTATCTTGTTTTTCCTAAACAACACGTTGTAAGTCGAAAAGCTTTCATGTTGCGTGTATGTCTAAGTGTGTAGCCTCAAAAGAGAAGGCACAGGACAGTTTTCTCTCGAAAGGATATGTAAGAATACCACTTCATAAGGAAATACAGTTTTGCAGAGTAAAGACATATACGAACGCATTGGAAACTCTTTACGAGAAGAAATAACGCATCGTACAAAATTAGCTTGTATCTCCAAAACTACACGTTGTATCTCGAAAAGAATTGTTGTGGCGTGTACGTCTTAACATGTAGCATCTAAAGAGAACCAAAAGGAGAATTTTCTTTCGTCAAAATTTTTCAGAAAATCACGTTTTATGGAAATCCCGCATCGTGCGAAATTATCTTGTTTTTCCTAAACAACACGTTGTAAGTCGAAAAGCTTTCATGTTGCGTGTATGTCTAAGTGTGTAGCCTCTAAAGAGAAGGCACAGGACAGTTTTCTCTCGAAAGGATATGTAAGAATACCACTTCATAAGGAAATACAGTTTTGCAGAGTAAAGACATATACGTACGCATTGGAAACTCTTTACGAGAAGAAATAACGCATCGTACAAAATTAGCTTGTATCTCCAAAACTACACGTTGTATCTCGAAAAGAATTGTTGTGGCGTGTACGTCTTAACATGTAGCATCTAAAGAGAACCAAAAGGAGAATTTTCTTTCGTCAAAATTTTTCAGAAAATCACGTTTTAAGGAAATCCCGCATCGTGCGAAATTATCTTGTTTTTCCTAAACAGCACGTTGTAAGTCGAAAAGCTTTCATGTTGCGTGTATGTCTAAGTGTGTAGCCTCAAAAGAGAAGGCACAGGACAGTTTTCTCTCGAAAGGATATGTAAGAATACCACTTCATAAGGAAATACAGTTTTGCAGAGTAAAGACATATACGTACGCATTGGAAACTCTTTACGAGAAGAAATAACGCATCGTACAAAATTAGCTTGTATCTCCAAAACTACACGTTGTATCTCGAAAAGAATAGTTGTGGCGTGTACGTCTTAACATGTAGCATCTAAAGAGAACCAAAAGGAGAATTTTCTTTCGTCAAAATTTTTCAGAAAATCACGTTTTAAGGAAATCCCGCATCGTGCGAAATTATCTTGTTTTTCCTAAACAACACGTTGTAAGTCGAAAAGCTTTCATGTTGCGTGTATGTCTAAGTGTGTAGCCTCAAAAGAGAAGGCACAGGACAGTTTTCTCTCGAAAGGATATGTAAGAATACCACTTCATAAGGAAATACAGTTTTGCAGAGTAAAGACATATACGTACGCATTGGAAACTCTTTACGAGAAGAAATAACGCATCGTACAAAATTAGCTTGTATCTCCAAAACTACACGTTGTATCTCGAAAAGAATTGTTGTGGCGTGTACGTCTTAACATGTAGCATCTAAAGAGAACCAAAAGGAGAATTTTCTTTCGTCAAAATTTTTCAGAAAATCACGTTTTAAGGAAATCCCGCATCGTGCGAAATTATCTTGTTTTTCCTAAACAACACGTTGTAAGTCGAAAAGCTTTCATGTTGCGTGTATGTCTAAGTGTGTAGCCTCAAAAGAGAAGGCACAGGACAGTTTTCTCTCGAAAGGATATGTAAGAATACCACTTCATAAGGAAATAGAGTTTTGCAGAGTAAAGACATATACGTACGCATTGGAAACTCTTTACGAGAAGAAATAACGCATCGAACAAAATTAGCTTGTATCTCCAAAACTACACGTTGTATCTTGAAAAGAATTGTTGTGGCGTGTACGTCTTAACATGTAGCATCTAAAGAGAACCAAAAGGAGAATTTTCTTTCGTCAAAATTTTTCAGAAAATCACGTTTTAAGGAAATCCCGCATCGTGCGAAATTATCTTGTTTTTCCTAAACAACACGTTGTAAGTCGAAAAGCTTTCATGTTGCGTGTATGTCTAAGTGTGTAGCCTCAAAAGAGAAGGCACAGGACAGTTTTCTCTCGAAAGGATATGTAAGAATACCACTTCATAAGGAAATACAGTTTTGCAGAGTAAAGACATATACGTACGCATTGGAAACTCTTTATGAGAAGAAATAACGCATCGTACAAAATTAGCTTGTATCTCCAAAACTACACGTTGTATCTCGAAAAGAATTGTTGTGGCGTGTACGTCTTAACATGTAGCATCTAAAGAGAACCAAAAGGAGAATTTTCTTTCGTCAAAATTTTTCAGAAAATCACGTTTTAAGGAAATCCCGCATCGTGCGAAATTATCTTGTTTTTCCTAAACAACACGTTGTAAGTCGAAAAGCTTTCATGTTGCGTGTATGTCTAAGTGTGTAGCCTCAAAAGAGAAGGCACAGGACAGTTTTTTCTCGAAAGGATATGTAAGAATACCACTTCATAAGGAAATACAGTTTTGCAGAGTAAAGACATATACGTACGCATTGGAAACTCTTTACGAGAAGAAATAACGCATAGTACAAAATTAGCATGTATCTCCAAAACTACACGTTGTATCTCGAAATAATTGTTGTGGCGTGTACGTCTTAACATGTAGCATCTAAAGAGAACCAAAAGGAGAATTTTCTTTCGTCAAAATTTTTCAGAAAATCACGTTTTAAGGAAATCCCGCATCGTGCGAAATTATCTTGTTTTTCCTAAACAACACGTTGTAAGTCGAAAAGCTTTCATGTTGCGTGTATGTCTAAGTGTGTAGCCTCAAAAGAGAAGGCACAGGACAGTTTTCTCTCGAAAGGATATGTAAGAATACCACTTCATAAGGAAATACAGTTTTGCAGAGTAAAGACATATACGTACGCATTGGAAACTCTTTACGAGAAGAAATAACGCATCGTACAAAATTAGCTTGTATCTCCAAAACTACACGTTGTATTTCGAAAAGAATTGTTGTGGCGTGTACGTCTTAACATGTAGCATCTAAAGAGAACCAAAAGGAGAATTTTCTTTCGTCAAAATTTTTCAGAAAATCACGTTTTAAGGAAATCCCGCATCGTGCGAAATTACCTTGTTATTCCTAAACAACACATTGTAAGTCGAAATGCTTTCATGTTGCGTGTATGTCTAAGTGTGTAGCCTCAAAAGAGAAGGCACAGGACAGTTTTCTCTCGAAAGGATATGTAAGAATACCACTTCATAAGGAAATACAGTTTTGCAGAGTAAAGACATATACGTACGCATTGGAAACTCTTTACGAGAAGAAATAACGCATAGTACAAAATTAGCTTGTATCTCCAAAACTACACGTTGTATCTCGAAAAGAATTGTTGTGGCGTGTACGTCTTAACATGTAGCATCTAAAGAGAACCAAAAGGAGAATTTTCTTTCGTCAAAATTTTTCAGAAAATCACGTTTTAAGGAAATCCCGCATCGTGCGAAATTATCTTGTTTTTCCTAAACAACACGTTGTAAGTCGAAAAGCTTTCATGTTGCGTGTATGTCTAAGTGTGTAGCCTCAAAAGAGAAGGCACAGGACAGTTTTCTCTCGAAAGGATATGTAAGAATACCACTTCATAAGGAAATACAGTTTTGCAGAGTAAAGACATATGCGTACGCATTGGAAACTCTTTACGAGAAGAAATAACGCATAGTACAAAATTAGCATGTATCTCCAAAACTACACGTTGTATCTCGAAAAGAATTGTTGTGGCGTGTACGTCTTAACATGTAGCATCTAAAGAGAACCAAAAGGAGAATTTTCTTTCGTCAAAATTTTTCAGAAAATCACGTTTTAAGGAAATCCCGCATCGTGCGAAATTATCTTGTTTTTCCTAAACAACACGTTGTAAGTCGAAAAGCTTTCATGTTGCGTGTATGTCTAAGTGTGTAGCCTCAAAAGAGAAGGCACAGGACAGTTTTCTCTCGAAAGGATATGTAAGAATACCACTTCATAAGGAAATACAGTTTTGCAGAGTAAAGACATATACGTACGCATTGGAAACTCTTTACGAGAAGAAATAACGCATAGTACAAAATTAGCTTGTATCTCCAAAACTACATGTTGTATCTCGAAAAGAATTGTTGTGGCGTGTACGGCTTAACATGTAGCATCTAAAGAGAACCAAAAGGAGAATTTTCTTACGTCAAAATTTTTCAGAAAATCACGTTTTAAGGAAATCCCGCATCGTGCGAAATTATCTTGTTTTTCCTAAACAACACGTTGTAAGTCGAAAAGCTTTCATGTTGCGTGTATGTCTAAGTGTGTAGCCTCAAAAGAGAAGGCACAGGACAGTTTTCTCTCGAAAGGATATGTAAGAATACCACTTCATAAGGAAATAGAGTTTTGCAGAGTAAAGACATATACGTACGCATTGGAAACTCTTTACGAGAAGAAATAACGCATAGTACAAAATTAGCTTGTATCTCCAAAACTACACGTTGTATCTCGAAAAGAATTGTTGTGGCGTGTACGTCTTAACATGTAGCACCTAAGAGAACCAAAAGGAGAATTTTCTTTCATCAAAATTTTTCAGAAAATCACGTTTTAAGGAAATCCCGCATCTTGCGAAATTATCTTGTTTTTCCTAAACAACACGTTGTAAGTCGAAAAGCTTTCATGTTGCGTGTATGTCTAAGTGTGTAGCCTCAAAAGAGAAGGCACAGGACAGTTTTCTCTCGAAAGGATATGTAAGAATACCACTTCATAAGGAAATACAGTTTTGCAGAGTAAAGACATATACGTACGCATTGGAAACTCTTTACGAGAAGAAATAACGCATCGTACAAAATTAGCTTGTATCTCCAAAACTACACGTTGTATCTCGAAAAGAATTGTTGTGGCGTGTACGTCTTAACATGTAGCATGTAAAGAGAACCAAAAGGAGAATTTTCTTTCGTCAAAATTTTTCAAAAATCACGTTTTAAGGAAATCCCGCATCGTGCGAAATTATCTTGTTTTTCCTAAACAACACGTTGTAAGTCGAAAAGCTTTCATGTTGCGTGTATGTCTAAGTGTGTAGCCTCAAAAGAGAAGGCACAGAACAGTTTTCTCTCGAAAGGATATGTAAGAATACCACTTCATAAGGAAATACAGTTTTGCAGAGTAAAGACATATACGTACGCATTGGAAACTCTTTACGAGAAGAAATAACGCATCGTACAAAATTAGCTTGTATCTCCAAAACTACACGTTGTATCTCGAAAAGAATTGTTGTGGCGTGTACGTCTTAACATGTAGCATCTAAAGAGAACCAAAAGGAGAATTTTCTTTCGTCAAAATTTTTCAGAAAATCACGTTTTAAGGAAATCCTGCATCGTGCGAAATTATCTTGTTTTTCCTAAACAACACGTTGTAAGTCGAAAAGCTTTCATGTTGCGTGTATGTCTAAGTGTGTAGCCTCAAAAGAGAAGGCACAGGACAGTTTTCTCTCGAAAGGATATGTAAGAATACCACTTCATAAGGAAATACAGTTTTGCAGAGTAAAGACATATACGTACGCATTGGAAACTCTTTACGAGAAGAAATAACGCATCGTACAAAATTAGCTTGTATCTCCAAAACTACACGTTGTATCTCGAAAAGAATTGTTGTGGCGTGTACGTCTTAACATGTAGCATCTAAAGAGAACCAAAAGGAGAATTTTCTTTCGTCAAAATTTTTCAGAAAATCACGTTTTAAGGAAATCCCGCATCGTGCGAAATTATCTTGTTTTTCCTAAACAACACGTTGTAAGTCGAAAAGCATTCATGTTGCGTGTATGTCTAAGTGTGTAGCCTCAAAAGAGAAGGCACAGGACAGTTTTCTCTCGAAAGGATATGTAAGAATACCACTTCATAAGGAAATACAGTTTTGCAGAGTAAAGACACATACGTACGCATTGGAAACTTTTTACGAGAAGAAATAACGCATCGTACAAAATTAGCTTGTATCTCCAAAACTACACGTTGTATCTCGAAAAGAATTGTTGTGGCGTGTACGTCTTAACCTGTAGCATCTAAAGAGAACCAAAAGGAGAATTTTCTTTCGTCACAATTTTTCAGAAAATCACGTTTTAAGGAAATCCCGCATCGTGCGAAATTATCTTGTTTTTCCTAAACAACACGTTGTAAGTCGAAAAGCTTTCATGTTGCGTGTATGTCTAAGTGTGTAGCCTCAAAAGAGAAGGCACAGGACAGTTTTCTCTCGAAAGGATATGTAAGAATACCACTTCATAAGGAAATAGAGTTTTGCAGAGTAAAGACATATACTACGCATTGGAAACTCTTTACGAGAAGAAATAACGCATAGTACAAAATTAGCTTGTATCTCCAAAACTACACGTTGTATCTCGAAAAGAATTGTTGTGGCGTGTACGTCTTAACATGTAGCATCTAAAGAGAACCAAAAGGAGAATTTTCTTTCGTCAAAATTTTTCAGAAAATCACGTTTTAAGGAAATCCCGCATCGTGCGAAATTATCTTGTTTTTCCTAAACAACACGTTGTAAGTCGAAAAGCTTTCATGTTGCGTGTATGTCTAAGTGTGTAGCCTCAAAAGAGAAGGCACAGGACAGTTTTCTCTCGAAAGGATATGTAAGGAATACCACTTCATAAGGAAATACAGTTTTGCAGAGTAAAGACATATACGTACGCATTGGAAACTCTTTACGAGAAGAAATAACGCATCGTACAAAATTAGCTTGTATCTCCCAAAACTACACGTTGTATCTCGAAAAGAATTGTTGTGGCGTGTACGTCTTAACATGTAGCATCTAAAGAGAACTAAAAGGAGAATTTTCTTTCGTCAAAATTTTTCAGAAAATCACGTTTTAAGGAAATCCCGCATCGTGCGAAATTATCTTGTTTTTCCTAAACAACACGTTGTAAGTCGAAAAGCTTTCATGTTGCGTGTATGTCTAAGTGTGTAGCCTCAAAAGAGAAGGCACAGGACAGTTTTCTCTCGAAAGGATATGTAAGAATACCACTTCATAAGGAAATACAGTTTTGCAGAGTTAAAGACATATACGTACGCATTGGAAACTCTTTACGAGAAGAAATAACGCATTGTACAAAATTAGCTTGTATCTCCAAAACTACACGTTGTATCTCGAAAAGAATTGTTGTGGCGTGTACGTCTTAACATGTAGCATCTAAAGAGAACCAAATGGAGAATTTTCTTTCGTCAAGATTTTTCAGAAAATCACGTTTTAAGGAAATCCCGCATCGTGCGAAATTATCTTGTTTTTCCTAAACAACACGTTGTAAGTCGAAAAGCTTTCATGTTGCGTGTATGTCTAAGTGTGTAGCCTCAAAAGAGAAGGCACAGGACAGTTTTCTCTCGAAAGGATATGTAAGAATACCACTTCATAAGGAAATAGAGTTTTGCAGAGTAAAGACATATACGTACGCATTGGAAACTCTTTACGAGAAGAAATAACGCATAGTACAAAATTAGCTTGTATCTCCAAAAACTACACGTTGTATCTCGAAAAGAATTGTTGTGGCGTGTACGTCTTAACATGTAGGCATCTAAAGAGAACCAAAAGGAGAATTTTCTTTCGTCAAAAATTTTTCAGAAAATCACGTTTTAAGAAAATCCCGCATCGTGCGAAATTATCTTGTTTTTCCCTAAACAACACGTTGTAAGTCGAAAAGCTTTCATGTTGCGTGTATGTCTAAGTGTGTAGCCTCAAAAGAGAAGGCACAGGACAGTTTTCTCTCGATGTAAGAATACCACTTCATAAGGAAATACAGTTTTGCAGAGTAAAGACATATACGTACGCATTGGAAACTCTTTACGAGAAGAAATAACGCATCGTACAAAATTAGCTTGTATCTCCAAAACTACACGTTGTATCTTGAAAAGAATTGTTGTGGCGTGTACGTCTTAACATGTAGCATCTAAAGAGAACCAAAAGGAGAATTTTCTTTCGTCAAAATTTTTCAGAAAATCACGTTTTAAGGAAATCCCGCATCGTGCGAAATTATCTTGTTTTTCCTAAACAACACGTTGTAAGTCGAAAAGCTTTCATGTTGCGTGTATGTCTAAGTGTGTAGCCTCAAAAGAGAAGGCACAGGACAGTTTTCTCTCGAAAGGATATGTAAGAATACCACTTCATAAGGAAATACAGTTTTGCAGAGTAAAGACATATACGTACGCATTGGAAACTCTTTATGAGAAGAAATAACGCATCGTACAAAATTAGCTTGTATCTCCAAAACTACACGTTGTATCTCGAAAAGAATTGTTGTGGCGTGTACGTCTTAACATGTAGCATCTAAAGAGAACCAAAAGGAGAATTTTCTTTCGTCAAAATTTTTCAGAAAATCACGTTTTAAGGAAATCCCGCATCGTGCGAAATTATCTTGTTTTTCCTAAACAACACGTTGTAAGTCGAAAAGCTTTCGTGTTGCGTGTATGTCTAAGTGTGTAGCCTCAAAAGAGAAGGCACAGGACAGTTTTCTCTCGAAAGGATATGTAAGAATACCACTTCATAAGGAAATACAGTTTTGCAGAGTAAAGACATGTACGTACGCATTGGAAACTCTTTACGAGAAGAAATAACGCATAGTACAAAATTAGCATGTATCTCCAAAACTACACGTTGTATCTCGAAATAATTGTTGTGGCGTGTACGTCTTAACATGTAGCATCTAAAGAGAACCAAAAGGAGAATTTTCTTTCGACATAATTTTTCAGAAAATCACGTTTTAAGGAAATCCCGCATCGTGCGAAATTATCTTGTTTTTCCTAAACAACACGTTGTAAGTCGAAAAGCTTTCATGTTGCGTGTATGTCTAAGTTTGTAGCCTCAAAAGAGAAGGCACAGGACAGTTTTCTCTGGAAAGGATATGTAAGAATACCACTTCATAAGGAAATACAGTTTTGCAGAGTAAAGACATATACGTACGCATTGGAAACTCTTTACGAGAAGAAATAACGCATCGTACAAAATTAGCTTGTATCTCCAAAACTACACGTTGTATCTCGAAAAGAATTGTTGTGGCGTGTACGTCTTAACATGTAGCATCTAAAGAGAACCAAAAGGAGAATTTTCTTTCGTCAAAATTTTTCAGAAAATCACGTTTTAAGGAAATCCCGCATCGTGCGAAATTATCTTGTTTTTCCTAAACAACACGTTGTAAGTCGAAAAGCTTTCATGTTGCGTGTATGTCTAAGTGTGTAGCCTCAAAAGAGAAGGCACAGGACAGTTTTCTCTCGAAAGGATATGTAAGAATACCACTTCATAAGGAAATACAGTTTTGCAGAGTAAAGACATATACGTACGCATTGGAAACTCTTTACGAGAAGAAATAACGCATCGTACAAAATTAGCTTGTATCTCCAAAACTACACGTTGTATCTCGAAAAGAATTGTTGTGGCGTGTACGTCTTAACATGTAGCATCTAAAGAGAACCAAAAGGAGAATTTTCTTTCGTCAAAATTTTTCAGAAAATCACGTTTTAAGGAAATCCCGCATCGTGCGAAATTATCTTGTTTTTCCTAAACAACACGTTGTAAGTCGAAAAGCTTTCATGTTGCGTGTATGTCTAAGTGTGTAGCCTCAAAAGAGAAGGCACAGGACAGTTTTCTCTCGAAAGGATATGTAAGAATACCACTTCATAAGGAAATACAGTTTTGCAGAGTAAAGACATATACGTACGCATTGGAAACTCTTTACGAGAAGAAATAACGCATAGTACAAAATTAGCTTGTATCTCCAAAACTACACGTTGTATCTCGAAAAGAATTGTTGTGGCGTGTACGTCTTAACATGTAGCATCTAAAGAGAACCAAAAGGAGAATTTTCTTTCGTCAAAATTTTTCAGAAAATCACGTTTTAAGGAAATCCCGCATCGTGCGAAATTATCTTGTTTTCCTAAACAACACGTTGTAAGTCGAAAAGCTTTCATGTTGCGTGTATGTCTAAGTGTGTAGCCTCAAAAGAGAAGGCACAGGACAGTTTTCTCTCGATAGGATATGTAAGAATACCACTTCATAAGGAAATACAGTTTTGCAGAGTAAAGACATATACGTACGCATTGGAAACTCTTTACGAGAAGAAATAACGCATAGTACAAAATTAGCTTGTATCTCCAAAACTACACGTTGTATCTCGAAAAGAATTGTTGTGGCGTGTACGTCTTAACATGTAGCATCTAAAGAGAACCAAAAGGAGAATTTTCTTTCGTCAAAATTTTTCAGAAAATCACGTTTTAAGGAAATCCCGCATCGTGCGAAATTATCTTGTTTTTCCTAAACAACACGTTGTAAGTCGAAAAGCTTTCATGTTGCGTGTATGTCTAAGTGTGTAGCCTCAAAAGAGAAGGCACAGGACAGTTTTCTCTCGAAAGGATATGTAAGAATACCACTTCATAAGGAAATACAGTTTTGCAGAGTAAAGACATATACGAACGCATTGGAAACTCTTTACGAGAAGAAATAACGCATCGTACAAAATTAGCTTGTATCTCCAAAACTACACGTTGTATCTCGAAAAGAATTGTTGTGGCGTGTACGTCTTAACATGTAGCATCTAAAGAGAACCAAAAGGAGAATTTTCTTTCGTCAAAATTTTTCAGAAAATCACGTTTTATGGAAATCCCGCATCGTGCGAAATTATCTTGTTTTTCCTAAACAACACGTTGTAAGTCGAAAAGCTTTCATGTTGCGTGTATGTCTAAGTGTGTAGCCTCTAAAGAGAAGGCACAGGACAGTTTTCTCTCGAAAGGATATGTAAGAATACCACTTCATAAGGAAATACAGTTTTGCAGAGTAAAGACATATACGTACGCATTGGAAACTCTTTACGAGAAGAAATAACGCATCGTACAAAATTAGCTTGTATCTCCAAAACTACACGTTGTATCTCGAAAAGAATTGTTGTGGCGTGTACGTCTTAACATGTAGCATCTAAAGAGAACCAAAAGGAGAATTTTCTTTCGTCAAAATTTTTCAGAAAATCACGTTTTAAGGAAATCCCGCATCGTGCGAAATTATCTTGTTTTTCCTAAACAGCACGTTGTAAGTCGAAAAGCTTTCATGTTGCGTGTATGTCTAAGTGTGTAGCCTCAAAAGAGAAGGCACAGGACAGTTTTCTCTCGAAAGGATATGTAAGAATACCACTTCATAAGGAAATACAGTTTTGCAGAGTAAAGACATATACGTACGCATTGGAAACTCTTTACGAGAAGAAATAACGCATCGTACAAAATTAGCTTGTATCTCCAAAACTACACGTTGTATCTCGAAAAGAATAGTTGTGGCGTGTACGTCTTAACATGTAGCATCTAAAGAGAACCAAAAGGAGAATTTTCTTTCGTCAAAATTTTTCAGAAAATCACGTTTTAAGGAAATCCCGCATCGTGCGAAATTATCTTGTTTTTCCTAAACAACACGTTGTAAGTCGAAAAGCTTTCATGTTGCGTGTATGTCTAAGTGTGTAGCCTCAAAAGAGAAGGCACAGGACAGTTTTCTCTCGAAAGGATATGTAAGAATACCACTTCATAAGGAAATACAGTTTTGCAGAGTAAAGACATATACGTACGCATTGGAAACTCTTTACGAGAAGAAAAAACGCATCGTACAAAATTAGCTTGTATCTCCAAAACTACACGTTGTATCTCGAAAAGAATTGTTGTGGCGTGTACGTCTTAACATGTAGCATCTAAAGAGAACCAAAAGGAGAATTTTCTTTCGTCAAAATTTTTCAGAAAATCACGTTTTAAGGAAATCCCGCATCGTGCGAAATTATCTTGTTTTTCCTAAACAACACGTTGTAAGTCGAAAAGCTTTCATGTTGCGTGTATGTCTAAGTGTGTAGCCTCAAAAGAGAAGGCACAGGACAGTTTTCTCTCGAAAGGATATGTAAGAATACCACTTCATAAGGAAATAGAGTTTTGCAGAGTAAAGACATATACGTACGCATTGGAAACTCTTTACGAGAAGAAATAACGCATCGAACAAAATTAGCTTGTATCTCCAAAACTACACGTTGTATCTTGAAAAGAATTGTTGTGGCGTGTACGTCTTAACATGTAGCATCTAAAGAGAACCAAAAGGAGAATTTTCTTTCGTCAAAATTTTTCAGAAAATCACGTTTTAAGGAAATCCCGCATCGTGCGAAATTATCTTGTTTTTCCTAAACAACACGTTGTAAGTCGAAAAGCTTTCATGTTGCGTGTATGTCTAAGTGTGTAGCCTCAAAAGAGAAGGCACAGGACAGTTTTCTCTCGAAAGGATATGTAAGAATACCACTTCATAAGGAAATACAGTTTTGCAGAGTAAAGACATATACGTACGCATTGGAAACTCTTTATGAGAAGAAATAACGCATCGTACAAAATTAGCTTGTATCTCCAAAACTACACGTTGTATCTCGAAAAGAATTGTTGTGGCGTGTACGTCTTAACATGTAGCATCTAAAGAGAACCAAAAGGAGAATTTTCTTTCGTCAAAATTTTTCAGAAAATCACGTTTTAAGGAAATCCCGCATCGTGCGAAATTATCTTGTTTTTCCTAAACAACACGTTGTAAGTCGAAAAGCTTTCATGTTGCGTGTATGTCTAAGTGTGTAGCCTCAAAAGAGAAGGCACAGGACAGTTTTTTCTCGAAAGGATATGTAAGAATACCACTTCATAAGGAAATACAGTTTTGCAGAGTAAAGACATATACGTACGCATTGGAAACTCTTTACGAGAAGAAATAACGCATAGTACAAAATTAGCATGTATCTCCAAAACTACACGTTGTATCTCGAAATAATTGTTGTGGCGTGTACGTCTTAACATGTAGCATCTAAAGAGAACCAAAAGGAGAATTTTCTTTCGTCAAAATTTTTCAGAAAATCACGTTTTAAGGAAATCCCGCATCGTGCGAAATTATCTTGTTTTTCCTAAACAACACGTTGTAAGTCGAAAAGCTTTCATGTTGCGTGTATGTCTAAGTTTGTAGCCTCAAAAGAGAAGGCACAGGACAGTTTTCTCTCGAAAGGATATGTAAGAATACCACTTCATAAGGAAATACAGTTTTGCAGAGTAAAGACATATACGTACGCATTGGAAACTCTTTACGAGAAGAAATAACGCATAGTACAAAATTAGCTTGTATCTCCAAAACTACACGTTGTATCTCGAAAAGAATTGTTGTGGCGTGTACGTCTTAACATGTAGCATCTAAAGAGAACCAAAAGGAGAATTTTCTTTCGTCAAAATTTTTCAGAAAATCACGTTTTAAGGAAATCCCGCATCGTGCGAAATTATCTTGTTTTTCCTAAACAACATGTTGTAAGTCGAAAAGCTTTCATGTTGCGTGTATGTCTAAGTGTGTAGCCTCAAAAGAGAAGGCACAGGACAGTTTTCTCTCGAAAGGATATGTAAGAATACCACTTCATAAGGAAATACAGTTTTGCAGAGTAAAGACATATACGTACGCATTGGAAACTCTTTACGAGAAGAAATAATGCATAGTACAAAATTAGCTTGTATCTCCAAAACTACACGTTGTATCTCGAAAAGAATTTTTGTGGCGTGTACGTCTTAACATGTAGCATCTAAAGAGAACCAAAAGGAGAATTTTCTTTCGTCAAAATTTTTCAGAAAATCACGTTTTAAGGAAATCCCGCATCGTGCGAAATTATCTTGTTTTTCCTAAACAACACGTTGTAAGTCGAAAAGCTTTCATGTTGCGTGTATGTCTAAGTGTGTAGCCTCAAAAGAGAAGGCACAGGACAGTTTTCTCTCGAAAGGATATGTAAGAATACCACTTCATAAGGAAATACAGTTTTGCAGAGTAAAGACATATACGTACGCATTGGAAACTCTTTACGAGAAGAAATAACGCATCGTACAAAATTAGCTTTTATCTCCAAAACTACACGTTGTATCTCGAAAAGAATTGTTGTGGCGTGTACGTCTTAACATGTAGCATCTAAAGAGAACCAAAAGGAGAATTTTCTTTCGTCAAAATTTTTCAGAAAATCACGTTTTAAGGAAATCCCGCATCGTGCGAAATTATCTTGTTTTTCCTAAACAACACGTTGTAAGTCGAAAAGCTTTCATGTTGCGTGTATGTCTAAGTGTGTAGCCTCAAAAGAGAAGGCACAGGACAATTTTCTCTCGAAAGGATATGTAAGAATACCACTTCATAAGGAAATACATTTTTGCAGAGTAAAGACATATACGTACGCATTGGAAACTCTTTACGAGAAGAAATAACGCATCGTACAAAATTAGCTTGTATCTCCAAAACTACACGTTGTATCTCGAAAAGAATTGTTGTGGCGTGTACGTCTTAACATGTAGCATCTAAAGAGAACCAAAAGGAGAATTTTCTTTCGTCAAAATTTTTCAGAAAATCACGTTTTAAGGAAATCCCGCATCGTGCGAAATTATCTTGTTTTTCCTAAACAACACGTTGTAAGTCGAAAAGCTTTCATGTTGCGTGTATGTCTAAGTGTGTAGCCTCAAAAGAGAAGGCACAGGACAGTTTTCTCTCGAAAGGATATGTAAGAATACCACTTCATAAGGAAATACAGTTTTGCAGAGTAAAGACATATACGTACGCATTGGAAACTCTTTACGAGAAGAAATAACGCATCGTACAAAATTAGCTTGTATCTCCAAAACTACACGTTGTATCTCGAAAAGAATTGTTGTGGCGTGTACGTCTTAACATGTAGCATCTAAAGAGAACCAAAAGGAGAATTTTCTTTCGTCAAAATTTTTCAGAAAATCACGTTTTAAGGAAATCCCGCATCGTGCGAAATTATCTTGTTTTTCCTAAACAACACGTTGTAAGTCGAAAAGCTTTCATGTTGCGTGTATGTCTAAGTGTGTAGCCTCAAAAGAGAAGGCACAGGACAGTTTTCTCTCGAAAGGATATGTAAGAATACCACTTCATAAGGAAATAGAGTTTTGCAGAGTAAAGACATATACGTACGCATTGGAAACTCTTTACGAGAAGAAATAACGCATCGAACAAAATTAGCTTGTATCTCCAAAACTACACGTTGTATCTTGAAAAGAATTGTTGTGGCGTGTACGTCTTAACATGTAGCATCTAAAGAGAACCAAAAGGAGAATTTTCTTTCGTCAAAATTTTTCAGAAAATCACGTTTTAAGGAAATCCCGCATCGTGCGAAATTATCTTGTTTTTCCTAAACAACACGTTGTAAGTCGAAAAGCTTTCATGTTGCGTGTATGTCTAAGTGTGTAGCCTCAAAAGAGAAGGCACAGGACAGTTTTCTCTCGAAAGGATATGTAAGAATACCACTTCATAAGGAAATACAGTTTTGCAGAGTAAAGACATATACGTACGCATTGGAAACTCTTTACGAGAAGAAATAACGCATAGTACAAAATTAGCTTGTATCTCCAAAACTACACGTTGTATCTCGAAAAGAATTGTTGTGGCGTGTACGTCTTAACATGTAGCATCTAAAGAGAACCAAAAGGAGAATTTTCTTTCGTCAAAATTTTTCAGAAAATCACGTTTTAAGGAAATCCCGCATCGTGCGAAATTATCTTGTTTTTCCTAAACAACACGTTGTAAGTCGAAAAGCTTTCATGTTGCGTGTATGTCTAAGTGTGTAGCCTCAAAAGAGAAGGCACAGGACAGTTTTCTCTCGAAAGGATATGTAAGAATACCACTTCATAAGGAAATAGAGTTTTGCAGAGTAAAGACATATACGTACGCATTGGAAACTCTTTACGAGAAGAAATAACGCATCGAACAAAATTAGCTTGTATCTCCAAAACTACACGTTGTATCTTGAAAAGAATTGTTGTGGCGTGTACGTCTTAACATGTAGCATCTAAAGAGAACCAAAAGGAGAATTTTCTTTCGTCAAAATTTTTCAGAAAATCACGTTTTAAGGAAATCCCGCATCGTGCGAAATTATCTTGTTTTTCCTAAACAACACGTTGTAAGTCGAAAAGCTTTCATGTTGCGTGTATGTCTAAGTGTGTAGCCTCAAAAGAGAAGGCACAGGACAGTTTTCTCTCGAAAGGATATGTAAGAATACCACTTCATAAGGAAATACAGTTTTGCAGAGTAAAGACATATACGTACGCATTGGAAACTCTTTATGAGAAGAAATAACGCATCGTACAAAATTAGCTTGTATCTCCAAAACTACACGTTGTATCTCGAAAAGAATTGTTGTGGCGTGTACGTCTTAACATGTAGCATCTAAAGAGAACCAAAAGGAGAATTTTCTTTCGTCAAAATTTTTCAGAAAATCACGTTTTAAGGAAATCCCGCATCGTGCGAAATTATCTTGTATTTCCTAAACAACACGTTGTAAGTCGAAAAGCTTTCATGTTGCGTGTATGTCTAAGTGTGTAGCCTCAAAAGAGAAGGCACAGGACAGTTTTCTCTCGAAAGGATATGTAAGAATACCACTTCATAAGGAAATACAGTTTTGCAGAGTAAAGACATATACGTACGCATTGGAAACTCTTTACGAGAAGAAATAACGCATAGTACAAAATTAGCATGTATCTCCAAAACTACACGTTGTATCTCGAAATAATTGTTGTGGCGTGTACGTCTTAACATGTAGCATCTAAAGAGAACCAAAAGGAGAATTTTCTTTCGTCAAAATTTTTCAGAAAATCACGTTTTAAGGAAATCCCGCATCGTGCGAAATTATCTTGTTTTTCCTAAACAACACGTTGTAAGTCGAAAAGCTTTCATGTTGCGTGTATGTCTAAGTTTGTAGCCTCAAAAGAGAAGGCACAGGACAGTTTTCTCTCGAAAGGATATGTAAGAATACCACTTCATAAGGAAATACAGTTTTGCAGAGTAAAGACATATACGTACGCATTGGAAACTCTTTACGAGAAGAAATAACGCATAGTACAAAATTAGCTTGTATCTCCAAAACTACACGTTGTATCTCGAAAAGAATTGTTGTGGCGTGTACGTCTTAACATGTAGCATCTAAAGAGAACCAAAAGGAGAATTATCTTTCGTCAAAATTTTTCAGAAAATCACGTTTTAAGGAAATCCCGCATCGTGCGAAATTATCTTGTTTTTCCTAAACAACATGTTGTAAGTCGAAAAGCTTTCATGTTGCGTGTATGTCTAAGTGTGTAGCCTCAAAAGAGAAGGCACAGGACAGTTTTCTCTCGAAAGGATATGTAAGAATACCACTTCATAAGGAAATACAGTTTTGCAGAGTAAAGACATATACGTACGCATTGGAAGCTCTTTACGAGAAGAAATAATGCATAGTACAAAATTAGCTTGTATCTCCAAAACTACACGTTGTATCTCGAAAAGAATTGTTGTGGCGTGTACGTCTTAACATGTAGCATCTAAAGAGAACCAAAAGGAGAATTTTCTTTCGTCAAAATTTTTCAGAAAATCACGTTTTAAGGAAATCCCGCATCGTGCGAAATTATCTTGTTTTTCCTAAACAACACGTTGTAAGTCGAAAAGCTTTCATGTTGCGTGTATGTCTAAGTGTGTAGCCTCAAAAGAGAAGGCACAGGACAGTTTTCTCTCGAAAGGATATGTAAGAATACCACTTCATAAGGAAATACAGTTTTGCAGAGTAAAGACATATACGTACGCATTGGAAACTCTTTACGAGAAGAAATAACGCATCGTACAAAATTAGCTTGTATCTCCAAAACTACACGTTGTATCTCGAAAAGAATTGTTGTGGCGTGTACGTCTTAACATGTAGCATCTAAAGGGAACCAAAAGGAGAATTTTCTTTCGTCAAAATTTTTCAGAAAATCACGTTTTAAGGAAATCCCGCATCGTGCGAAATTATCTTGTTTTTCCTAAACAACACGTTGTAAGTCGAAAAGCTTTCATGTTGCGTGTATGTCTAAGTGTGTAGCCTCAAAAGAGAAGGCACAGGACAGTTTTCTCTCGAAAGGATATGTAAGAATACCACTTCATAAGGAAATACAGTTTTGCAGAGTAAAGACATATACGTACGCATTGGAAACTCTTTACGAGAAGAAATAACGCATCGTACAAAATTAGCTTGTATCTCCAAAACTACACGTTGTATCTCGAAAAGAATTGTTGTGGCGTGTACGTCTTAACATGTAGCATCTAAAGAGAACCAAAAGGAGAATTTTCTTTCGTCAAAATTTTTCAGAAAATCACGTTTTAAGGAAATCCCGCATCGTGCGAAATTATCTTGTTTTTCCTAAACAACACGTTGTAAGTCGAAAAGCTTTCATGTTGCGTGTATGTCTAAGTGTGTAGCCTCAAAAGAGAAGGCACAGGACAGTTTCCTCTCGAAAGGATATGTAAGAATACCACTTCATAAGGAAATAGAGTTTTGCAGAGTAAAGACATATACGTACGCATTGGAAACTCTTTACGAGAAGAAATAACGCATCGAACAAAATTAGCTTGTATCTCCAAAACTACACGTTGTATCTTGAAAAGAATTGTTGTGGCGTGTACGTCTTAACATGTAGCATCTAAAGAGAACCAAAAGGAGAATTTTCTTTCGTCAAAATTTTTCAGAAAATCACGTTTTAAGGAAATCCCGCATCGTGCGAAATTATCTTGTTTTTCCTAAACAACACGTTGTAAGTCGAAAAGCTTTCATGTTGCGTGTATGTCTAAGTGTGTAGCCTCAAAAGAGAAGGCACAGGACAGTTTTCTCTCGAAAGGATATGTAAGAATACCACTTCATAAGGAAATACAGTTTTGCAGAGTAAAGACATATACGTACGCATTGGAAACTCTTTATGAGAAGAAATAACGCATCGTACAAAATTAGCTTGTATCTCCAAAACTACACGTTGTATCTCGAAAAGAATTGTTGTGGCGTGTACGTCTTAACATGTAGCATCTAAAGAGAACCAAAAGGAGAATTTTCTTTCGTCAAAATTTTTCAGAAAATCACGTTTTAAGGAAATCCCGCATCGTGCGAAATTATCTTGTTTTTCCTAAACAACACGTTGTAAGTCGAAAAGCTTTCATGTTGCGTGTATGTCTAAGTGTGTAGCCTCAAAAGAGAAGGCACAGGACAGTTTTCTCTCGAAAGGATATGTAAGAATACCACTTCATAAGGAAATACAGTTTTGCAGAGTAAAGACATATACGTACGCATTGGAAACTCTTTACGAGAAGAAATAACGCATAGTACAAAATTAGCATGTATCTCCAAAACTACACGTTGTATCTCGAAATAATTGTTGTGGCGTGTACGTCTTAACATGTAGCATCTAAAGAGAACCAAAAGGAGAATTTTCTTTCGTCAAAATTTTTCAGAAAATCACGTTTTAAGGAAATCCCGCATCGTGCGAAATTATCTTGTTTTTCCTAAACAACACGTTGTAAGTCGAAAAGCTTTCATGTTGCGTGTATGTCTAAGTTTGTAGCCTCAAAAGAGAAGGCACAGGACAGTTTTCTCTCGAAAGGATATGTAAGAATACCACTTCATAAGGAAATACAGTTTTGCAGAGTAAAGACATATACGTACGCATTGGAAACTCTTTACGAGAAGAAATAACGCATAGTACAAAATTAGCTTGTATCTCCAAAACTACACGTTGTATCTCGAAAAGAATTGTTGTGGCGTGTACGTCTTAACATGTAGCATCTAAAGAAAACCAAAAGGAGAATTTTCTTTCGTCAAAATTTTTCAGAAAATCACGTTTTAAGGAAATCCCGCATCGTGCGAAATTATCTTGTTTTTCCTAAACAACATGTTGTAAGTCGAAAAGCTTTCATGTTGCGTGTATGTCTAAGTGTGTAGCCTCAAAAGAGAAGGCACAGGACAGTTTTCTCTCGAAAGGATATGTAAGAATACCACTTCATAAGGAAATACAGTTTTGCAGAGTAAAGACATATACGTACGCATTGGAAACTCTTTACGAGAAGAAATAATGCATAGTACAAAATTAGCTTGTATCTCCAAAACTACACGTTGTATCTCGAAAAGAATTGTTGTGGCGTGTACGTCTTAACATGTAGCATCTAAAGAGAACCAAAAGGAGAATTTTCTTTCGTCAAAATTTTTCAGAAAATCACGTTTTAAGGAAATCCCGCATCGTGCGAAATTATCTTGTTTTTCCTAAACAACACGTTGTAAGTCGAAAAGCTTTCATGTTGCGTGTATGTCTAAGTGTGTAGCCTCAAAAGAGAAGGCACAGGACAGTTTTCTCTCGAAAGGATATGTAAGAATACCACTTCATAAGGAAATAGAGTTTTGCAGAGTAAAGACATATACGTACGCATTGGAAACTCTTTACGAGAAGAAATAACGCATCGAACAAAATTAGCTTGTATCTCCAAAACTACACGTTGTATCTTGAAAAGAATTGTTGTGGCGTGTACGTCTTAACATGTAGCATCTAAAGAGAACCAAAAGGAGAATTTTCTTTCGTCAAAATTTTTCAGAAAATCACGTTTTAAGGAAATCCCGCATCGTGCGAAATTATCTTGTTTTTCCTAAACAACACGTTGTAAGTCGAAAAGCTTTCATGTTGCGTGTATGTCTAAGTGTGTAGCCTCAAAAGAGAAGGCACAGGACAGTTTTCTCTCGAAAGGATATGTAAGAATACCACTTCATAAGGAAATACAGTTTTGCAGAGTAAAGACATATACGTACGCATTGGAAACTCTTTACGAGAAGAAATAACGCATAGTACAAAATTAGCTTGTATCTCCAAAACTACACGTTGTATCTCGAAAAAAATTGTTGTGGCGTGTACGTCTTAACATGTAGCATCTAAAGAGAACCAAAAGGAGAATTTTCTTTCGTCAAAATTTTTCAGAAAATCACGTTTTAAGGAAATCCCGCATCGTGCGAAATTATCTTGTTTTTCCTAAACAACACGTTGTAAGTCGAAAAGCTTTCATGTTGCGTGTATGTCTAAGTGTGTAGCCTCAAAAGAGAAGGCACAGGACAGTTTTCTCTCGAAAGGATATGTAAGAATACCACTTCATAAGGAAATAGAGTTTTGCAGAGTAAAGACATATACGTACGCATTGGAAACTCTTTACGAGAAGAAATAACGCATCGAACAAAATTAGCTTGTATCTCCAAAACTACACGTTGTATCTTGAAAAGAATTGTTGTGGCGTGTACGTCTTAACATGTAGCATCTAAAGAGAACCAAAAGGAGAATTTTCTTTCGTCAAAATTTTTCAGAAAATCACGTTTTAAGGAAATCCCGCATCGTGCGAAATTATCTTGTTTTTCCCAAACAACACGTTGTAAGTCGAAAAGCTTTCATGTTGCGTGTATGTCTAAGTGTGTAGCCTCAAAAGAGAAGGCACAGGACAGTTTTCTCTCGAAAGGATATGTAAGAATACCACTTCATAAGGAAATACAGTTTTGCAGAGTAAAGACATATACGTACGCATTGGAAACTCTTTATGAGAAGAAATAACGCATCGTACAAAATTAGCTTGTATCTCCAAAACTACACGTTGTATCTCGAAAAGAATTGTTGTGGCGTGTACGTCTTAACATGTAGCATCTAAAGAGAACCAAAAGGAGAATTTTCTTTCGTCAAAATTTTTCAGAAAATCACGTTTTAAGGAAATCCCGCATCGTGCGAAATTATCTTGTATTTCCTAAACAACACGTTGTAAGTCGAAAAGCTTTCATGTTGCGTGTATGTCTAAGTGTGTAGCCTCAAAAGAGAAGGCACAGGACAGTTTTCTCTCGAAAGGATATGTAAGAATACCACTTCATAAGGAAATACAGTTTTGCAGAGTAAAGACATATACGTACGCATTGGAAACTCTTTACGAGAAGAAATAACGCATAGTACAAAATTAGCATGTATCTCCAAAACTACACGTTGTATCTCGAAATAATTGTTGTGGCGTGTACGTCTTAACATGTAGCATCTAAAGAGAACCAAAAGGAGAATTTTCTTTCGTCAAAATTTTTCAGAAAATCACGTTTTAAGGAAATCCCGCATCGTGCGAAATTATCTTGTTTTTCCTAAACAACACGTTGTAAGTCGAAAAGCTTTCATGTTGCGTGTATGTCTAAGTTTGTAGCCTCAAAAGAGAAGGCACAGGACAGTTTTCTCTCGAAAGGATATGTAAGAATACCACTTCATAAGGAAATACAGTTTTGCAGAGTAAAGACATATACGTACGCATTGGAAACTCTTTACGAGAAGAAATAACGCATAGTACAAAATTAGCTTGTATCTCCAAAACTACACGTTGTATCTCGAAAAGAATTGTTGTGGCGTGTACGTCTTAACATGTAGCATCTAAAGAGAACCAAAAGGAGAATTATCTTTCGTCAAAATTTTTCAGAAAATCACGTTTTAAGGAAATCCCGCATCGTGCGAAATTATCTTGTTTTTCCTAAACAACATGTTGTAAGTCGAAAAGCTTTCATGTTGCGTGTATGTCTAAGTGTGTAGCCTCAAAAGAGAAGGCACAGGACAGTTTTCTCTCGAAAGGATATGTAAGAATACCACTTCATAAGGAAATACAGTTTTGCAGAGTAAAGACATATACGTACGCATTGGAAGCTCTTTACGAGAAGAAATAATGCATAGTACAAAATTAGCTTGTATCTCCAAAACTACACGTTGTATCTCGAAAAGAATTGTTGTGGCGTGTACGTCTTAACATGTAGCATCTAAAGAGAACCAAAAGGAGAATTTTCTTTCGTCAAAATTTTTCAGAAAATCACGTTTTAAGGAAATCCCGCATCGTGCGAAATTATCTTGTTTTTCCTAAACAACACGTTGTAAGTCGAAAAGCTTTCATGTTGCGTGTATGTCTAAGTGTGTAGCCTCAAAAGAGAAGGCACAGGACAGTTTTCTCTCGAAAGGATATGTAAGAATACCACTTCATAAGGAAATACAGTTTTGCAGAGTAAAGACATATACGTACGCATTGGAAACTCTTTACGAGAAGAAATAACGCATAGTACAAAATTAGCATGTGTCTCCAAAACTACACGTTGTATCTCGAAATAATTGTTGTGGCGTGTACGTCTTAACATGTAGCATCTAAAGAGAACCAAAAGGAGAATTTTCTTTCGTCAAAATTTTTCAGAAAATCACGTTTTAAGGAAATCCCGCATCGTGCGAAATTATCTTGTTTTTCCTAAACAACACGTTGTAAGTCGAAAAGCTTTCATGTTGCGTGTATGTCTAAGTTTGTAGCCTCAAAAGAGAAGGCACAGGACAGTTTTCTCTCGAAAGGATATGTAAGAATACCACTTCATAAGGAAATACAGTTTTGCAGAGTAAAGACATATACGTACGCATTGGAAACTCTTTACGAGAAGAAATAACGCATAGTACAAAATTAGCTTGTATCTCCAAAACTACACGTTGTATCTCGAAAAGAATTGTTGTGGCGTGTACGTCTTAACATGTAGCATCTAAAGAGAACCAAAAGGAGAATTTTCTTTCGTCAAAATTTTTCAGAAAATCACGTTTTAAGGAAATCCCGCATCGTGCGAAATTATCTTGTTTTTCCTAAACAACATGTTGTAAGTCGAAATGCTTTCATGTTGCGTGTATGTCTAAGTGTGTAGCCTCAAAAGAGAAGGCACAGGACAGTTTTCTCTCGAAAGGATATGTAAGAATACCACTTCATAAGGAAATACAGTTTTGCAGAGTAAAGACATATACGTACGCATTGGAAACTCTTTACGAGAAGAAATAATGCATAGTACAAAATTAGCTTGTATCTCCAAAACTACACGTTGTATCTCGAAAAGAATTGTTGTGGCGTGTACGTCTTAACATGTAGCATCTAAAGAGAACCAAAAGGAGAATTTTCTTTCGTCAAAATTTTTCAGAAAATCACGTTTTAAGGAAATCCCGCATCGTGCGAAATTATCTTGTTTTTCCTAAACAACACGTTGTAAGTCGAAAAGCTTTCATGTTGCGTGTATGTCTAAGTGTGTAGCCTCAAAAGAGAAGGCACAGGACAGTTTTCTCTCGAAAGGATATGTAAGAATACCACTTCATAAGGAAATACAGTTTTGCAGAGTAAAGACATATACGTACGCATTGGAAACTCTTTACGAGAAGAAATAACGCATCGTACAAAATTAGCTTTTATCTCCAAAACTACACGTTGTATCTCGAAAAGAATTGTTGTGGCGTGTACGTCTTAACATGTAGCATCTAAAGAGAACCAAAAGGAGAATTTTCTTTCGTCAAAATTTTTCAGAAAATCACGTTTTAAGGAAATCCCGCATCGTGCGAAATTATCTTGTTTTTCCTAAACAACACGTTGTAAGTCGAAAAGCTTTCATGTTGCGTGTATGTCTAAGTGTGTAGCCTCAAAAGAGAAGGCACAGGACAATTTTCTCTCGAAAGGATATGTAAGAATACCACTTCATAAGGAAATACATTTTTGCAGAGTAAAGACATATACGTACGCATTGGAAACTCTTTACGAGAAGAAATAACGCATCGTACAAAATTAGCTTGTATCTCCAAAACTACACGTTGTATCTCGAAAAGAATTGTTGTGGCGTGTACGTCTTAACATGTAGCATCTAAAGAGAACCAAAAGGAGAATTTTCTTTCGTCAAAATTTTTCAGAAAATCACGTTTTAAGGAAATCCCGCATCGTGCGAAATTATCTTGTTTTTCCTAAACAACACGTTGTAAGTCGAAAAGCTTTCATGTTGCGTGTATGTCTAAGTGTGTAGCCTCAAAAGAGAAGGCACAGGACAGTTTTCTCTCGAAAGGATATGTAAGAATACCACTTCATAAGGAAATACAGTTTTGCAGAGTAAAGACATATACGTACGCATTGGAAACTCTTTACGAGAAGAAATAACGCATCGTACAAAATTAGCTTGTATCTCCAAAACTACACGTTGTATCTCGAAAAGAATTGTTGTGGCGTGTACGTCTTAACATGTAGCATCTAAAGAGAACCAAAAGGAGAATTTTCTTTCGTCAAAATTTTTCAGAAAATCACGTTTTAAGGAAATCCCGCATCGTGCGAAATTATCTTGTTTTTCCTAAACAACACGTTGTAAGTCGAAAAGCTTTCATGTTGCGTGTATGTCTAAGTGTGTAGCCTCAAAAGAGAAGGCACAGGACAGTTTTCTCTCGAAAGGATATGTAAGAATACCACTTCATAAGGAAATAGAGTTTTGCAGAGTAAAGACATATACGTACGCATTGGAAACTCTTTACGAGAAGAAATAACGCATCGAACAAAATTAGCTTGTATCTCCAAAACTACACGTTGTATCTTGAAAAGAATTGTTGTGGCGTGTACGTCTTAACATGTAGCATCTAAAGAGAACCAAAAGGAGAATTTTCTTTCGTCAAAATTTTTCAGAAAATCACGTTTTAAGGAAATCCCGCATCGTGCGAAATTATCTTGTTTTTCCTAAACAACACGTTGTAAGTCGAAAAGCTTTCATGTTGCGTGTATGTCTAAGTGTGTAGCCTCAAAAGAGAAGGCACAGGACAGTTTTCTCTCGAAAGGATATGTAAGAATACCACTTCATAAGGAAATACAGTTTTGCAGAGTAAAGACATATACGTACGCATTGGAAACTCTTTACGAGAAGAAATAACGCATCGTACAAAATTAGCTTGTATCTCCAAAACTACACGTTGTATCTCGAAAAGAATTGTTGTGGCGTGTACGTCTTAACATGTAGCATCTAAAGAGAACCAAAAGGAGAATTTTCTTTCGTCAAAATTTTTCAGAAAATCACGTTTTAAGGAAATCCCGCATCGTGCGAAATTATCTTGTTTTTCCTAAACAACACGTTGTAAGTCGAAAAGCTTTCATGTTGCGTGTATGTCTAAGTGTGTAGCCTCAAAAGAGAAGGCACAGGACAGTTTTCTCTCGAAAGGATATGTAAGAATACCACTTCATAAGGAAATAGAGTTTTGCAGAGTAAAGACATATACGTACGCATTGGAAACTCTTTACGAGAAGAAATAACGCATCGAACAAAATTAGCTTGTATCTCCAAAACTTCACGTTGTATCTTGAAAAGAATTGTTGTGGCGTGTACGTCTTAACATGTAGCATCTAAAGAGAACCAAAAGGAGAATTTTCGTTCGTCAAAATTTTTCAGAAAATCACGTTTTAAGGAAATCCCGCATCGTGCGAAATTATCTTGTTTTTCCTAAACAACACGTTGTAAGTCGAAAAGCTTTCATGTTGCGTGTATGTCTAAGTGTGTAGCCTCAAAAGAGAAGGCACAGGACAGTTTTCTCTCGAAAGGATATGTAAGAATACCACTTCATAAGGAAATACAGTTTTGCAGAGTAAAGACATATACGTACGCATTGGAAACTCTTTATGAGAAGAAATAACGCATCGTACAAAATTAGCTTGTATCTCCAAAACTACACGTTGTATCTCGAAAAGAATTGTTGTGGCGTGTACGTCTTAACATGTAGCATCTAAAGAGAACCAAAAGGAGAATTTTCTTTCGTCAAAATTTTTCAGAAAATCACGTTTTAAGGAAATCCCGCATCGTGCGAAATTATCTTGTATTTCCTAAACAACACGTTGTAAGTCGAAAAGCTTTCATGTTGCGTGTATGTCTAAGTGTGTAGCCTCAAAAGAGAAGGCACAGGACAGTTTTCTCTCGAAAGGATATGTAAGAATACCACTTCATAAGGAAATACAGTTTTGCAGAGTAAAGACATATACGTACGCATTGGAAACTCTTTACGAGAAGAAATAACGCATAGTACAAAATTAGCATGTATCTCCAAAACTACACGTTGTATCTCGAAATAATTGTTGTGGCGTGTACGTCTTAACATGTAGCATCTAAAGAGAACCAAAAGGAGAATTTTCTTTCGTCAAAATTTTTCAGAAAATCACGTTTTAAGGAAATCCCGCATCGTGCGAAATTATCTTGTTTTTCCTAAACAACACGTTGTAAGTCGAAAAGCTTTCATGTTGCGTGTATGTCTAAGTTTGTAGCCTCAAAAGAGAAGGCACAGGACAGTTTTCTCTCGAAAGGATATGTAAGAATACCACTTCATAAGGAAATACAGTTTTGCAGAGTAAAGACATATACGTAGGCATTGGAAACTCTTTACGAGAAGAAATAACGCATAGTACAAAATTAGCTTGTATCTCCAAAACTACACGTTGTATCTCGAAAAGAATTGTTGTGGCGTGTACGTCTTAACATGTAGCATCTAAAGAGAACCAAAAGGAGAATTATCTTTCGTCAAAATTTTTCAGAAAATCACGTTTTAAGGAAATCCCGCATCGTGCGAAATTATCTTGTTTTTCCTAAACAACATGTTGTAAGTCGAAAAGCTTTCATGTTGCGTGTATGTCTAAGTGTGTAGCCTCAAAAGAGAAGGCACAGGACAGTTTTCTCTCGAAAGGATATGTAAGAATACCACTTCATAAGGAAATACAGTTTTGCAGAGTAAAGACATATACGTACGCATTGGAAGCTCTTTACGAGAAGAAATAATGCATAGTACAAAATTAGCTTGTATCTCCAAAACTACACGTTGTATCTCGAAAAGAATTGTTGTGGCGTGTACGTCTTAACATGTAGCATCTAAAGAGAACCAAAAGGAGAATTTTCTTTCGTCAAAATTTTTCAGAAAATCACGTTTTAAGGAAATCCCGCATCGTGCGAAATTATCTTGTTTTTCCTAAACAACACGTTGTAAGTCGAAAAGCTTTCATGTTGCGTGTATGTCTAAGTGTGTAGCCTCAAAAGAGAAGGCACAGGACAGTTTTCTCTCGAAAGGATATGTAAGAATACCACTTCATAAGGAAATACAGTTTTGCAGAGTAAAGACATATACGTACGCATTGGAAACTCTTTACGAGAAGAAATAACGCATTGTACAAAATTAGCTTGTATCTCCAAAACTACACGTTGTATCTCGAAAAGAATTGTTGTGGCGTGTACGTCTTAACATGTAGCATCTAAAGGGAACCAAAAGGAGAATTTTCTTTCGTCAAAATTTTTCAGAAAATCACGTTTTAAGGAAATCCCGCATCGTGCGAAATTATCTTGTTTTTCCTAAACAACACGTTGTAAGTCGAAAAGCTTTCATGTTGCGTGTATGTCTAAGTGTGTAGCCTCAAAAGAGAAGGCACAGGACAGTTTTCTCTCGAAAGGATATGTAAGAATACCACTTCATAAGGAAATACAGTTTTGCAGAGTAAAGACATATACGTACGCATTGGAAACTCTTTACGAGAAGAAATAACGCATCGTACAAAATTAGCTTGTATCTCCAAAACTACACGTTGTATCTCGAAAAGAATTGTTGTGGCGTGTACGTCTTAACATGTAGCATCTAAAGAGAACCAAAAGGAGAATTTTCTTTCGTCAAAATTTTTCAGAAAATCACGTTTTAAGGAAATCCCGCATCGTGCGAAATTATCTTGTTTTTCCTAAACAACACGTTGTAAGTCGAAAAGCTTTCATGTTGCGTGTATGTCTAAGTGTGTAGCCTCAAAAGAGAAGGCACAGGACAGTTTCCTCTCGAAAGGATATGTAAGAATACCACTTCATAAGGAAATAGAGTTTTGCAGAGTAAAGACATATACGTACGCATTGGAAACTCTTTACGAGAAGAAATAACGCATCGAACAAAATTAGCTTGTATCTCCAAAACTACACGTTGTATCTTGAAAAGAATTGTTGTGGCGTGTACGTCTTAACATGTAGCATCTAAAGAGAACCAAAAGGAGAATTTTCTTTCGTCAAAATTTTTCAGAAAATCACGTTTTAAGGAAATCCCGCATCGTGCGAAATTATCTTGTTTTTCCTAAACAACACGTTGTAAGTCGAAAAGCTTTCATGTTGCGTGTATGTCTAAGTGTGTAGCCTCAAAAGAGAAGGCACAGGACAGTTTTCTCTCGAAAGGATATGTAAGAATACCACTTCATAAGGAAATACAGTTTTGCAGAGTAAAGACATATACGTACGCATTGGAAACTCTTTATGAGAAGAAATAACGCATCGTACAAAATTAGCTTGTATCTCCAAAACTACACGTTGTATCTCGAAAAGAATTGTTGTGGCGTGTACGTCTTAACATGTAGCATCTAAAGAGAACCAAAAGGAGAATTTTCTTTCGTCAAAATTTTTCAGAAAATCACGTTTTAAGGAAATCCCGCATCGTGCGAAATTATCTTGTTTTTCCTAAACAACACGTTGTAAGTCGAAAAGCTTTCATGTTGCGTGTATGTCTAAGTGTGTAGCCTCAAAAGAGAAGGCACAGGACAGTTTTCTCTCGAAAGGATATGTAAGAATACCACTTCATAAGGAAATACAGTTTTGCAGAGTAAAGACATATACGTACGCATTGGAAACTCTTTACGAGAAGAAATAACGCATAGTACAAAATTAGCATGTATCTCCAAAACTACACGTTGTATCTCGAAATAATTGTTGTGGCGTGTACGTCTTAACATGTAGCATCTAAAGAGAACCAAAAGGAGAATTTTCTTTCGTCAAAATTTTTCAGAAAATCACGTTTTAAGGAAATCCCGCATCGTGCGAAATTATCTTGTTTTTCCTAAACAACACGTTGTAAGTCGAAAAGCTTTCATGTTGCGTGTATGTCTAAGTTTGTAGCCTCAAAAGAGAAGGCACAGGACAGTTTTCTCTCGAAAGGATATGTAAGAATACCACTTCATAAGGAAATACAGTTTTGCAGAGTAAAGACATATACGTACGCATTGGAAACTCTTTACGAGAAGAAATAACGCATAGTACAAAATTAGCTTGTATCTCCAAAACTACACGTTGTATCTCGAAAAGAATTGTTGTGGCGTGTACGTCTTAACATGTAGCATCTAAAGAAAACCAAAAGGAGAATTTTCTTTCGTCAAAATTTTTCAGAAAATCACGTTTTAAGGAAATCCCGCATCGTGCGAAATTATCTTGTTTTTCCTAAACAACATGTTGTAAGTCGAAAAGCTTTCATGTTGCGTGTATGTCTAAGTGTGTAGCCTCAAAAGAGAAGGCACAGGACAGTTTTCTCTCGAAAGGATATGTAAGAATACCACTTCATAAGGAAATACAGTTTTGCAGAGTAAAGACATATACGTACGCATTGGAAACTCTTTACGAGAAGAAATAATGCATAGTACAAAATTAGCTTGTATCTCCAAAACTACACGTTGTATCTCGAAAAGAATTGTTGTGGCGTGTACGTCTTAACATGTAGCATCTAAAGAGAACCAAAAGGAGAATTTTCTTTCGTCAAAATTTTTCAGAAAATCACGTTTTAAGGAAATCCCGCATCGTGCGAAATTATCTTGTTTTTCCTAAACAACACGTTGTAAGTCGAAAAGCTTTCATGTTGCGTGTATGTCTAAGTGTGTAGCCTCAAAAGAGAAGGCACAGGACAGTTTTCTCTCGAAAGGATATGTAAGAATACCACTTCATAAGGAAATAGAGTTTTGCAGAGTAAAGACATATACGTACGCATTGGAAACTCTTTACGAGAAGAAATAACGCATCGAACAAAATTAGCTTGTATCTCCAAAACTACACGTTGTATCTTGAAAAGAATTGTTGTGGCGTGTACGTCTTAACATGTAGCATCTAAAGAGAACCAAAAGGAGAATTTTCTTTCGTCAAAATTTTTCAGAAAATCACGTTTTAAGGAAATCCCGCATCGTGCGAAATTATCTTGTTTTTCCTAAACAACACGTTGTAAGTCGAAAAGCTTTCATGTTGCGTGTATGTCTAAGTGTGTAGCCTCAAAAGAGAAGGCACAGGACAGTTTTCTCTCGAAAGGATATGTAAGAATACCACTTCATAAGGAAATACAGTTTTGCAGAGTAAAGACATATACCTACGCATTGGAAACTCTTTACGAGAAGAAATAACGCATAGTACAAAATTAGCTTGTATCTCCAAAACTACACGTTGTATCTCGAAAAGAATTGTTGTGGCGTGTACGTCTTAACATGTAGCATCTAAAGAGAACCAAAAGGAGAATTTTCTTTCGTCAAAATTTTTCAGAAAATCACGTTTTAAGGAAATCCCGCATCGTGCGAAATTATCTTGTTTTTCCTAAACAACACGTTGTAAGTCGAAAAGCTTTCATGTTGCGTGTATGTCTAAGTGTGTAGCCTCAAAAGAGAAGGCACAGGACAGTTTTCTCTCGAAAGGATATGTAAGAATACCACTTCATAAGGAAATAGAGTTTTGCAGAGTAAAGACATATACGTACGCATTGGAAACTCTTTACGAGAAGAAATAACGCATCGAACAAAATTAGCTTGTATCTCCAAAACTACACGTTGTATCTTGAAAAGAATTGTTGTGGCGTGTACGTCTTAACATGTAGCATCTAAAGAGAACCAAAAGGAGAATTTTCTTTCGTCAAAATTTTTCAGAAAATCACGTTTTAAGGAAATCCCGCATCGTGCGAAATTATCTTGTTTTTCCTAAACAACACGTTGTAAGTCGAAAAGCTTTCATGTTGCGTGTATGTCTAAGTGTGTAGCCTCAAAAGAGAAGGCACAGGACAGTTTTCTCTCGAAAGGATATGTAAGAATACCACTTCATAAGGAAATACAGTTTTGCAGAGTAAAGACATATACGTACGCATTGGAAACTCTTTATGAGAAGAAATAACGCATCGTACAAAATTAGCTTGTATCTCCAAAACTACACGTTGTATCTCGAAAAGAATTGTTGTGGCGTGTACGTCTTAACATGTAGCATCTAAAGAGAACCAAAAGGAGAATTTTCTTTCGTCAAAATTTTTCAGAAAATCACGTTTTAAGGAAATCCCGCATCGTGCGAAATTATCTTGTATTTCCTAAACAACACGTTGTAAGTCGAAAAGCTTTCATGTTGCGTGTATGTCTAAGTGTGTAGCTTCAAAAGAGAAGGCACAGGACAGTTTTCTCTCGAAAGGATATGTAAGAATACCACTTCATAAGGAAATACAGTTTTGCAGAGTAAAGACATATACGTACGCATTGGAAACTCTTTACGAGAAGAAATAACGCATAGTACAAAATTAGCATGTATCTCCAAAACTACACGTTGTATCTCGAAATAATTGTTGTGGCGTGTACGTCTTAACATGTAGCATCTAAAGAGAACCAAAAGGAGAATTTTCTTTCGTCAAAATTTTTCAGAAAATCACGTTTTAAGGAAATCCCGCATCGTGCGAAATTATCTTGTTTTTCCTAAACAACACGTTGTAAGTCGAAAAGCTTTCATGTTGCGTGTATGTCTAAGTTTTTAGCCTCAAAAGAGAAGGCACAGGACAGTTTTCTCTCGAAAGGATATGTAAGAATACCACTTCATAAGGAAATACAGTTTTGCAGAGTAAAGACATATACGTACGCATTGGAAACTCTTTACGAGAAGAAATAACGCATAGTACAAAATTAGCTTGTATCTCCAAAACTACACGTTGTATCTCGAAAAGAATTGTTGTGGCGTGTACGTCTTAACATGTAGCATCTAAAGAGAACCAAAAGGAGAATTATCTTTCGTCAAAATTTTTCAGAAAATCACGTTTTAAGGAAATCCCGCATCGTGCGAAATTATCTTGTTTTTCCTAAACAACATGTTGTAAGTCGAAAAGCTTTCATGTTGCGTGTATGTCTAAGTGTGTAGCCTCAAATGAGAAGGCACAGGACAGTTTTCTCTCGAAAGGATATGTAAGAATACCACTTCATAAGGAAATACAGTTTTGCAGAGTAAAGACATATACGTACGCATTGGAAGCTCTTTACGAGAAGAAATAACGCATAGTACAAAATTAGCATGTATCTCCAAAACTACACGTTGTATCTCGAAATAATTGTTGTGGCGTGTACGTCTTAACATGTAGCATCTAAAGAGAACCAAAAGGAGAATTTTCTTTCGTCAAAATTTTTCAGAAAATCACGTTTTAAGGAAATCCCGCATCGTGCGAAATTATCTTGTTTTTCCTAAACAACACGTTGTAAGTCGAAAAGCTTTCATGTTGCGTGTATGTCTAAGTTTGTAGCCTCAAAAGAGAAGGCACAGGACAGTTTTCTCTCGAAAGGATATGTAAGAATACCACTTCATAAGGAAATACAGTTTTGCAGAGTAAAGACATATACGTACGCATTGGAAACTCTTTACGAGAAGAAATAACGCATAGTACAAAATTAGCTTGTATCTCCAAAACTACACGTTGTATCTCGAAAAGAATTGTTGTGGCGTGTACGTCTTAACATGTAGCATCTAAAGAAAACCAAAAGGAGAATTTTCTTTCGTCAAAATTTTTCAGAAAATCACGTTTTAAGGAAATCCCGCATCGTGCGAAATTATCTTGTTTTTCCTAAACAACATGTTGTAAGTCGAAAAGCTTTCATGTTGCGTGTATGTCTAAGTGTGTAGCCTCAAAAGAGAAGGCACAGGACAGTTTTCTCTCGAAAGGATATGTAAGAATACCACTTCATAAGGAAATACAGTTTTGCAGAGTAAAGACATATACGTACGCATTGGAAACTCTTTACGAGAAGAAATAATGCATAGTACAAAATTAGCTTGTATCTCCAAAACTACACGTTGTATCTCGAAAAGAATTGTTGTGGCGTGTACGTCTTAACATGTAGCATCTAAAGAGAACCAAAAGGAGAATTTTCTTTCGTCAAAATTTTTCAGAAAATCACGTTTTAAGGAAATCCCGCATCGTGCGAAATTATCTTGTTTTTCCTAAACAACACGTTGTAAGTCGAAAAGCTTTCATGTTGCGTGTATGTCTAAGTGTGTAGCCTCAAAAGAGAAGGCACAGGACAGTTTTCTCTCGAAAGGATATGTAAGAATACCACTTCATAAGGAAATAGAGTTTTGCAGAGTAAAGACATATACGTACGCATTGGAAACTCTTTACGAGAAGAAATAACGCATCGAACAAAATTAGCTTGTATCTCCAAAACTACACGTTGTATCTTGAAAAGAATTGTTGTGGCGTGTACGTCTTAACATGTAGCATCTAAAGAGAACCAAAAGGAGAATTTTCTTTCGTCAAAATTTTTCAGAAAATCACGTTTTAAGGAAATCCCGCATCGTGCGAAATTATCTTGTTTTTCCTAAACAACACGTTGTAAGTCGAAAAGCTTTCATGTTGCGTGTATGTCTAAGTGTGTAGCCTCAAAAGAGAAGGCACAGGACAGTTTTCTCTCGAAAGGATATGTAAGAATACCACTTCATAAGGAAATACAGTTTTGCAGAGTAAAGACATATACCTACGCATTGGAAACTCTTTACGAGAAGAAATAACGCATAGTACAAAATTAGCTTGTATCTCCAAAACTACACGTTGTATCTCGAAAAGAATTGTTGTGGCGTGTACGTCTTAACATGTAGCATCTAAAGAGAACCAAAAGGAGAATTTTCTTTCGTCAAAATTTTTCAGAAAATCACGTTTTAAGGAAATCCCGCATCGTGCGAAATTATCTTGTTTTTCCTAAACAACACGTTGTAAGTCGAAAAGCTTTCATGTTGCGTGTATGTCTAAGTGTGTAGCCTCAAAAGAGAAGGCACAGGACAGTTTTCTCTCGAAAGGATATGTAAGAATACCACTTCATAAGGAAATAGAGTTTTGCAGAGTAAAGACATATACGTACGCATTGGAAACTCTTTACGAGAAGAAATAACGCATCGAACAAAATTAGCTTGTATCTCCAAAACTACACGTTGTATCTTGAAAAGAATTGTTGTGGCGTGTACGTCTTAACATGTAGCATCTAAAGAGAACCAAAAGGAGAATTTTCTTTCGTCAAAATTTTTCAGAAAATCACGTTTTAAGGAAATCCCGCATCGTGCGAAATTATCTTGTTTTTCCTAAACAACACGTTGTAAGTCGAAAAGCTTTCATGTTGCGTGTATGTCTAAGTGTGTAGCCTCAAAAGAGAAGGCACAGGACAGTTTTCTCTCGAAAGGATATGTAAGAATACCACTTCATAAGGAAATACAGTTTTGCAGAGTAAAGACATATACGTACGCATTGGAAACTCTTTATGAGAAGAAATAACGCATCGTACAAAATTAGCTTGTATCTCCAAAACTACACGTTGTATCTCGAAAAGAATTGTTGTGGCGTGTACGTCTTAACATGTAGCATCTAAAGAGAACCAAAAGGAGAATTTTCTTTCGTCAAAATTTTTCAGAAAATCACGTTTTAAGGAAATCCCGCATCGTGCGAAATTATCTTGTATTTCCTAAACAACACGTTGTAAGTCGAAAAGCTTTCATGTTGCGTGTATGTCTAAGTGTGTAGCTTCAAAAGAGAAGGCACAGGACAGTTTTCTCTCGAAAGGATATGTAAGAATACCACTTCATAAGGAAATACAGTTTTGCAGAGTAAAGACATATACGTACGCATTGGAAACTCTTTACGAGAAGAAATAACGCATAGTACAAAATTAGCATGTATCTCCAAAACTACACGTTGTATCTCGAAATAATTGTTGTGGCGTGTACGTCTTAACATGTAGCATCTAAAGAGAACCAAAAGGAGAATTTTCTTTCGTCAAAATTTTTCAGAAAATCACGTTTTAAGGAAATCCCGCATCGTGCGAAATTATCTTGTTTTTCCTAAACAACACGTTGTAAGTCGAAAAGCTTTCATGTTGCGTGTATGTCTAAGTTTTTAGCCTCAAAAGAGAAGGCACAGGACAGTTTTCTCTCGAAAGGATATGTAAGAATACCACTTCATAAGGAAATACAGTTTTGCAGAGTAAAGACATATACGTACGCATTGGAAACTCTTTACGAGAAGAAATAACGCATAGTACAAAATTAGCTTGTATCTCCAAAACTACACGTTGTATCTCGAAAAGAATTGTTGTGGCGTGTACGTCTTAACATGTAGCATCTAAAGAGAACCAAAAGGAGAATTATCTTTCGTCAAAATTTTTCAGAAAATCACGTTTTAAGGAAATCCCGCATCGTGCGAAATTATCTTGTTTTTCCTAAACAACATGTTGTAAGTCGAAAAGCTTTCATGTTGCGTGTATGTCTAAGTGTGTAGCCTCAAAAGAGAAGGCACAGGACAGTTTTCTCTCGAAAGGATATGTAAGAATACCACTTCATAAGGAAATACAGTTTTGCAGAGTAAAGACATATACGTACGCATTGGAAGCTCTTTACGAGAAGAAATAATGCATAGTACAAAATTAGCTTGTATCTCCAAAACTACACGTTGTATCTCGAAAAGAATTGTTGTGGCGTGTACGTCTTAACATGTAGCATCTAAAGAGAACCAAAAGGAGAATTTTCTTTCGTCAAAATTTTTCAGAAAATCACGTTTTAAGGAAATCCCGCATCGTGCGAAATTATCTTGTTTTTCCTAAACAACACGTTGTAAGTCGAAAAGCTTTCATGTTGCGTGTATGTCTAAGTGTGTAGCCTCAAAAGAGAAGGCACAGGACAGTTTTCTCTCGAAAGGATATGTAAGAATACCACTTCATAAGGAAATACAGTTTTGCAGAGTAAAGACATATACGTACGCATTGGAAACTCTTTACGAGAAGAAATAACGCATCGTACAAAATTAGCTTGTATCTCCAAAACTACACGTTGTATCTCGAAAAGAATTGTTGTGGCGTGTACGTCTTAACATGTAGCATCTAAAGGGAACCAAAAGGAGAATTTTCTTTCGTCAAAATTTTTCAGAAAATCACGTTTTAAGGAAATCCCGCATCGTGCGAAATTATCTTGTTTTTCCTAAACAACACGTTGTAAGTCGAAAAGCTTTCATGTTGCGTGTATGTCTAAGTGTGTAGCCTCAAAAGAGAAGGCACAGGACAGTTTTCTCTCGAAAGGATATGTAAGAATACCACTTCATAAGGAAATACAGTTTTGCAGAGTAAAGACATATACGTACGCATTGGAAACTCTTTACGAGAAGAAATAACGCATCGTACAAAATTAGCTTGTATCTCCAAAACTACACGTTGTATCTCGAAAAGAATTGTTGTGGCGTGTACGTCTTAACATGTAGCATCTAAAGAGAACCAAAAGGAGAATTTTCTTTCGTCAAAATTTTTCAGAAAATCACGTTTTAAGGAAATCCCGCATCGTGCGAAATTATCTTGTTTTTCCTAAACAACACGTTGTAAGTCGAAAAGCTTTCATGTTGCGTGTATGTCTAAGTGTGTAGCCTCAAAAGAGAAGGCACAGGACAGTTTCCTCTCGAAAGGATATGTAAGAATACCACTTCATAAGGAAATAGAGTTTTGCAGAGTAAAGACATATACGTACGCATTGGAAACTCTTTACGAGAAGAAATAACGCATCGAACAAAATTAGCTTGTATCTCCAAAACTACACGTTGTATCTTGAAAAGAATTGTTGTGGCGTGTACGTCTTAACATGTAGCATCTAAAGAGAACCAAAAGGAGAATTTTCTTTCGTCAAAATTTTTCAGAAAATCACGTTTTAAGGAAATCCCGCATCGTGCGAAATTATCTTGTTTTTCCTAAACAACACGTTGTAAGTCGAAAAGCTTTCATGTTGCGTGTATGTCTAAGTGTGTAGCCTCAAAAGAGAAGGCACAGGACAGTTTTCTCTCGAAAGGATATGTAAGAATACCACTTCATAAGGAAATACAGTTTTGCAGAGTAAAGACATATACGTACGCATTGGAAACTCTTTATGAGAAGAAATAACGCATCGTACAAAATTAGCTTGTATCTCCAAAACTACACGTTGTATCTCGAAAAGAATTGTTGTGGCGTGTACGTCTTAACATGTAGCATCTAAAGAGAACCAAAAGGAGAATTTTCTTTCGTCAAAATTTTTCAGAAAATCACGTTTTAAGGAAATCCCGCATCGTGCGAAATTATCTTGTTTTTCCTAAACAACACGTTGTAAGTCGAAAAGCTTTCATGTTGCGTGTATGTCTAAGTGTGTAGCCTCAAAAGAGAAGGCACAGGACAGTTTCCTCTCGAAAGGATATGTAAGAATACCACTTCATAAGGAAATAGAGTTTTGCAGAGTAAAGACATATACGTACGCATTGGAAACTCTTTACGAGAAGAAATAACGCATCGAACAAAATTAGCTTGTATCTCCAAAACTACACGTTGTATCTTGAAAAGAATTGTTGTGGCGTGTACGTCTTAACATGTAGCATCTAAAGAGAACCAAAAGGAGAATTTTCTTTCGTCAAAATTTTTCAGAAAATCACGTTTTAAGGAAATCCCGCATCGTGCGAAATTATCTTGTTTTTCCTAAACAACACGTTGTAAGTCGAAAAGCTTTCATGTTGCGTGTATGTCTAAGTGTGTAGCCTCAAAAGAGAAGGCACAGGACAGTTTTCTCTCGAAAGGATATGTAAGAATACCACTTCATAAGGAAATACAGTTTTGCAGAGTAAAGACATATACGTACGCATTGGAAACTCTTTATGAGAAGAAATAACGCATCGTACAAAATTAGCTTGTATCTCCAAAACTACACGTTGTATCTCGAAAAGAATTGTTGTGGCGTGTACGTCTTAACATGTAGCATCTAAAGAGAACCAAAAGGAGAATTTTCTTTCGTCAAAATTTTTCAGAAAATCACGTTTTAAGGAAATCCCGCATCGTGCGAAATTATCTTGTTTTTCCTAAACAACACGTTGTAAGTCGAAAAGCTTTCATGTTGCGTGTATGTCTAAGTGTGTAGCCTCAAAAGAGAAGGCACAGGACAGTTTTCTCTCGAAAGGATATGTAAGAATACCACTTCATAAGGAAATACAGTTTTGCAGAGTAAAGACATATACGTACGCATTGGAAACTCTTTAGGAGAAGAAATAACGCATAGTACAAAATTAGCATGTATCTCCAAAACTACACGTTGTATCTCGAAATAATTGTTGTGGCGTGTACGTCTTAACATGTAGCATCTAAAGAGAACCAAAAGGAGAATTTTCTTTCGTCAAAATTTTTCAGAAAATCACGTTTTAAGGAAATCCCGCATCGTGCGAAATTATCTTGTTTTTCCTAAACAACACGTTGTAAGTCGAAAAGCTTTCATGTTGCGTGTATGTCTAAGTTTGTAGCCTCAAAAGAGAAGGCACAGGACAGTTTTCTCTCGAAAGGATATGTAAGAATACCACTTCATAAGGAAATACAGTTTTGCAGAGTAAAGACATATACGTACGCATTGGAAACTCTTTACGAGAAGAAATAACGCATAGTACAAAATTAGCTTGTATCTCCAAAACTACACGTTGTATCTCGAAAAGAATTGTAGTGGCGTGTACGTCTTAACATGTAGCATCTAAAGAAAACCAAAAGGAGAATTTTCTTTCGTCAAAATTTTTCAGAAAATCACGTTTTAAGGAAATCCCGCATCGTGCGAAATTATCTTGTTTTTCCTAAACAACATGTTGTAAGTCGAAAAGCTTTCATGTTGCGTGTATGTCTAAGTGTGTAGCCTCAAAAGAGAAGGCACAGGACAGTTTTCTCTCGAAAGGATATGTAAGAATACCACTTCATAAGGAAATACAGTTTTGCAGAGTAAAGACATATACGTACGCATTGGAAACTCTTTACGAGAAGAAATAATGCATAGTACAAAATTAGCTTGTATCTCCAAAACTACACGTTGTATCTCGAAAAGAATTGTTGTGGCGTGTACGTCTTAACATGTAGCATCTAAAGAGAACCAAAAGGAGAATTTTCTTTCGTCAAAATTTTTCAGAAAATCACGTTTTAAGGAAATCCCGCATCGTGCGAAATTATCTTGTTTTTCCTAAACAACACGTTGTAAGTCGAAAAGCTTTCATGTTGCGTGTATGTCTAAGTGTGTAGCCTCAAAAGAGAAGGCACAGGACAGTTTTCTCTCGAAAGGATATGTAAGAATACCACTTCATAAGGAAATACAGTTTTGCAGAGTAAAGACATATACGTACGCATTGGAAACTCTTTACGAGAAGAAATAACGCATCGTACAAAATTAGCTTGTATCTCCAAAACTACACGTTGTATCTCGAAAAGAATTGTTGTGGCGTGTACGTCTTAACATGTAGCATCTAAAGAGAACCAAAAGGAGAATTTTCTTTCGTCAAAATTTTTCAGAAAATCACGTTTTAAGGAAATCCCGCATCGTGCGAAATTATCTTGTTTTTCCTAAACAACATGTTGTAAGTCGAAAAGCTTTCATGTTGCGTGTATGTCTAAGTGTGTAGCCTCAAAAGAGAAGGCACAGGACAGTTTTCTCTCGAAAGGATATGTAAGAATACCACTTCATAAGGAAATACAGTTTTGCAGAGTAAAGACATATACGTACGCATTGGAAGCTCTTTACGAGAAGAAATAATGCATAGTACAAAATTAGCTTGTATCTCCAAAACTACACGTTGTATCTCGAAAAGAATTGTTGTGGCGTGTACGTCTTAACATGTAGCATCTAAAGAGAACCAAAAGGAGAATTTTCTTTCGTCAAAATTTTTCAGAAAATCACGTTTTAAGGAAATCCCGCATCGTGCGAAATTATCTTGTTTTTCCTAAACAACACGTTGTAAGTCGAAAAGCTTTCATGTTGCGTGTATGTCTAAGTGTGTAGCCTCAAAAGAGAAGGCACAGGACAGTTTTCTCTCGAAAGGATATGTAAGAATACCACTTCATAAGGAAATACAGTTTTGCAGAGTAAAGACATATACGTACGCATTGGAAACTCTTTACGAGAAGAAATAACGCATCGTACAAAATTAGCTTGTATCTCCAAAACTACACGTTGTATCTCGAAAAGAATTGTTGTGGCGTGTACGTCTTAACATGTAGCATCTAAAGGGAACCAAAAGGAGAATTTTCTTTCGTCAAAATTTTTCAGAAAATCACGTTTTAAGGAAATCCCGCATCGTGCGAAATTATCTTGTTTTTCCTAAACAACACGTTGTAAGTCGAAAAGCTTTCATGTTGCGTGTATGTCTAAGTGTGTAGCCTCAAAAGAGAAGGCACAGGACAGTTTTCTCTCGAAAGGATATGTAAGAATACCACTTCATAAGGAAATACAGTTTTGCAGAGTAAAGACATATACGTACGCATTGGAAACTCTTTACGAGAAGAAATAACGCATCGTACAAAATTAGCTTGTATCTCCAAAACTACACGTTGTATCTCGAAAAGAATTGTTGTGGCGTGTACGTCTTAACATGTAGCATCTAAAGAGAACCAAAAGGAGAATTTTCTTTCGTCAAAATTTTTCAGAAAATCACGTTTTAAGGAAATCCCGCATCGTGCGAAATTATCTTGTTTTTCCTAAACAACACGTTGTAAGTCGAAAAGCTTTCATGTTGCGTGTATGTCTAAGTGTGTAGCCTCAAAAGAGAAGGCACAGGACAGTTTCCTCTCGAAAGGATATGTAAGAATACCACTTCATAAGGAAATAGAGTTTTGCAGAGTAAAGACATATACGTACGCATTGGAAACTCTTTACGAGAAGAAATAACGCATCGAACAAAATTAGCTTGTATCTCCAAAACTACACGTTGTATCTTGAAAAGAATTGTTGTGGCGTGTACGTCTTAACATGTAGCATCTAAAGAGAACCAAAAGGAGAATTTTCTTTCGTCAAAATTTTTCAGAAAATCACGTTTTAAGGAAATCCCGCATCGTGCGAAATTATCTTGTTTTTCCTAAACAACACGTTGTAAGTCGAAAAGCTTTCATGTTGCGTGTATGTCTAAGTGTGTAGCCTCAAAAGAGAAGGCACAGGACAGTTTTCTCTCGAAAGGATATGTAAGAATACCACTTCATAAGGAAATACAGTTTTGCAGAGTAAAGACATATACGTACGCATTGGAAACTCTTTATGAGAAGAAATAACGCATCGTACAAAATTAGCTTGTATCTCCAAAACTACACGTTGTATCTCGAAAAGAATTGTTGTGGCGTGTACGTCTTAACATGTAGCATCTAAAGAGAACCAAAAGGAGAATTTTCTTTCGTCAAAATTTTTCAGAAAATCACGTTTTAAGGAAATCCCGCATCGTGCGAAATTATCTTGTTTTTCCTAAACAACACGTTGTAAGTCGAAAAGCTTTCATGTTGCGTGTATGTCTAAGTGTGTAGCCTCAAAAGAGAAGGCACAGGACAGTTTTCTCTCGAAAGGATATGTAAGAATACCACTTCATAAGGAAATACAGTTTTGCAGAGTAAAGACATATACGTACGCATTGGAAACTCTTTACGAGAAGAAATAACGCATAGTACAAAATTAGCATGTATCTCCAAAACTACACGTTGTATCTCGAAATAATTGTTGTGGCGTGTACGTCTTAACATGTAGCATCTAAAGAGAACCAAAAGGAGAATTTTCTTTCGTCAAAATTTTTCAGAAAATCACGTTTTAAGGAAATCCCGCATCGTGCGAAATTATCTTGTTTTTCCTAAACAACACGTTGTAAGTCGAAAAGCTTTCATGTTGCGTGTATGTCTAAGTTTGTAGCCTCAAAAGAGAAGGCACAGGACAGTTTTCTCTCGAAAGGATATGTAAGAATACCACTTCATAAGGAAATACAGTTTTGCAGAGTAAAGACATATACGTACGCATTGGAAACTCTTTACGAGAAGAAATAACGCATAGTACAAAATTAGCTTGTATCTCCAAAACTACACGTTGTATCTCGAAAAGAATTGTTGTGGCGTGTACGTCTTAACATGTAGCATCTAAAGAAAACCAAAAGGAGAATTTTCTTTCGTCAAAATTTTTCAGAAAATCACGTTTTAAGGAAATCCCGCATCGTGCGAAATTATCTTGTTTTTCCTAAACAACATGTTGTAAGTCGAAAAGCTTTCATGTTGCGTGTATGTCTAAGTGTGTAGCCTCAAAAGAGAAGGCACAGGACAGTTTTCTCTCGAAAGGATATGTAAGAATACCACTTCATAAGGAAATACAGTTTTGCAGAGTAAAGACATATACGTACGCATTGGAAACTCTTTACGAGAAGAAATAATGCATAGTACAAAATTAGCTTGTATCTCCAAAACTACACGTTGTATCTCGAAAAGAATTGTTGTGGCGTGTACGTCTTAACATGTAGCATCTAAAGAGAACCAAAAGGAGAATTTTCTTTCGTCAAAATTTTTCAGAAAATCACGTTTTAAGGAAATCCCGCATCGTGCGAAATTATCTTGTTTTTCCTAAACAACACGTTGTAAGTCGAAAAGCTTTCATGTTGCGTGTATGTCTAAGTGTGTAGCCTCAAAAGAGAAGGCACAGGACAGTTTTCTCTCGAAAGGATATGTAAGAATACCACTTCATAAGGAAATACAGTTTTGCAGAGTAAAGACATATACGTACGCATTGGAAACTCTTTACGAGAAGAAATAACGCATCGTACAAAATTAGCTTGTATCTCCAAAACTACACGTTGTATCTCGAAAAGAATTGTTGTGGCGTGTACGTCTTAACATGTAGCATCTAAAGAGAACCAAAAGGAGAATTTTCTTTCGTCAAAATTTTTCAGAAAATCACGTTTTAAGGAAATCCCGCATCGTGCGAAATTATCTTGTTTTTCCTAAACAACACGTTGTAAGTCGAAAAGCTTTCATGTTGCGTGTATGTCTAAGTGTGTAGCCTCAAAAGAGAAGGCACAGGACAGTTTTCTCTCGAAAGGATATGTAAGAATACCACTTCATAAGGAAATACAGTTTTGCAGAGTAAAGACATATACGTACGCATTGGAAACTCTTTACGAGAAGAAATAACGCATCGTACAAAATTAGCTTGTATCTCCAAAACTACACGTTGTATCTCGAAAAGAATTGTTGTGGCGTGTACGTCTTAACATGTAGCATCTAAAGAGAACCAAAAGGAGAATTTTCTTTCGTCAAAATTTTTCAGAAAATCACGTTTTAAGGAAATCCCGCACCGTGCGAAATTATCTTGTTTTTCCTAAACAACACGTTGTAAGTCGAAAAGCTTTCATGTTGCGTGTATGTCTAAGTGTGTAGCCTCAAAAGAGAAGGCACAGGACAGTTTTCTCTCGAAAGGATATGTAAGAATACCACTTCATAAGGAAATACAGTTTTGCAGAGTAAAGACATATACGTACGCATTGGAAACTCTTTACGAGAAGAAATAACGCATAGTACAAAATTAGCTTGTATCTCCAAAACTACACGTTGTATCTCGAAAAGAATTGTTGTGGCGTGTACGTCTTAACATGTAGCATCTAAAGAGAACCAAAAGGAGAATTTTCTTTCGTCAAAATTTTTCAGAAAATCACGTTTTAAGGAAATCCCGCATCGTGCGAAATTATCTTGTTTTTCCTAAACAACACGTTGTAAGTCGAAAAGCTTTCATGTTGCGTGTATGTCTAAGTGTGTAGCCTCAAAAGAGAAGGCACAGGACAGTTTTCTCTCGAAAGGATATGTAAGAATACCACTTCATAAGGAAATACAGTTTTGCAGAGTAAAGACATATACGTACGCATTGGAAACTCTTTACAAGAAGAAATAACGCATAGTACAAAATTAGCTTGTATCTCCAAAACTACACGTTGTATCTCGAAAAGAATTGTTGTGGCGTGTACGTCTTAACATGTAGCATCTAAAGAGAACGAAAAGGAGAATTTTCTTTCGTCAAAATTTTTCAGAAAATCACGTTTTAAGGAAATCCCGCATCGTGCGAAATTATCTTGTTTTTCCTAAACAACACGTTGTAAGTCGAAAAGCTTTCATGTTGCGTGTATGTCTAAGTGTGTAGCCTCAAAAGAGAAGGCACAGGACAGTTTTCTCTCGAAAGGATATGTAAGAATACCACTTCATAAGGAAATACAGTTTTGCAGAGTAAAGACATATACGTACGCATTGGAAACTCTTTACGAGAAGAAATAACGCATCGTACAAAATTAGCTTGTATCTCCAAAACTACACGTTGTATCTCGAAAAGAATTGTTGTGGCGTGTACGTCTTAACATGTAGCATCTAAAGAGAACCAAAAGGAGAATTTTCTTTCGTCAAAATTTTTCAGAAAATCACGTTTAAAGGAAATCCCGCATCGTGCGAAATTATCTTGTTTTTCCTAAACAACACGTTGTAAGTCGAAAAGCTTTCATGTTGCATGTATGTCTAAGTGTGTAGCCTCAAAAGAGAAGGCACAGGACAGTTTTCTCTCGAAAGGATATGTAAGAATACCACTTCATAAGGAAATACAGTTTTGCAGAGTAAAGACATATACGTACGCATTGGAAACTCTTTACGAGAAGAAATAACGCATCGTACAAAATTAGCTTGTATCTCCAAAACTACACGTTGTATCTCGAAAAGAATTTTTGTGGCGTGTACGTCTTAACATGTAGCATCTAAAGAGAACCAAAAGGAGAATTTTCTTTCGTCAAAATTTTTCAGAAAATCACGTTTTAAGGAAATCCCGCACCGTGCGAAATTATCTTGTTTTTCCTAAACAACACGTTGTAAGTCGAAAAGCTTTCATGTTGCGTGTATGTCTAAGTGTGTAGCCTCAAAAGAGAAGGCACAGGACAGTTTTCTCTCGAAAGGATATGTAAGAATACCACTTCATAAGGAAATACAGTTTTGCAGAGTAAAGACATATACGTACGCATTGGAAACTCTTTACGAGAAGAAATAACGCATAGTACAAAATTAGCTTGTATCTCCAAAACTACACGTTGTATCTCGAAAAGAATTGTTGTGGCGTGTACGTCTTAACATGTAGCATCTAAAGAGAACCAAAAGGAGAATTTTCTTTCGTCAAAATTTTTCAGAAAATCACGTTTTAAGGAAATCCCGCATCGTGCGAAATTATCTTGTTTTTCCTAAACAACACGTTGTAAGTCGAAAAGCTTTCATGTTGCGTGTATGTCTAAGTGTGTAGCCTCAAAAGAGAAGGCACAGGACAGTTTTCTCTCGAAAGGATATGTAAGAATACCACTTCATAAGGAAATACAGTTTTGCAGAGTAAAGACATATACGTACGCATTGGAAACTCTTTACAAGAAGAAATAACGCATAGTACAAAATTAGCTTGTATCTCCAAAACTACACGTTGTATCTCGAAAAGAATTGTTGTGGCGTGTACGTCTTAACATGTAGCATCTAAAGAGAACCAAAAGGAGAATTTTCTTTCGTCAAAATTTTTCAGAAAATCACGTTTTAAGGAAATCCCGCATCGTGCGAAATTATCTTGTTTTTCCTAAACAACACGTTGTAAGTCGAAAAGCTTTCATGTTGCGTGTATGTCTAAGTGTGTAGCCTCAAAAGAGAAGGCACAGGACAGTTTTCTCTCGAAAGGATATGTAAGAATACCACTTCATAAGGAAATACAGTTTTGCAGAGTAAAGACATATACGTACGCATTGGAAACTCTTTACGAGAAGAAATAACGCATCGTACAAAATTAGCTTGTATCTCCAAAACTACACGTTGTATCTCGAAAAGAATTGTTGTGGCGTGTACGTCTTAACATGTAGCATCTAAAGAGAACCAAAAGGAGAATTTTCTTTCGTCAAAATTTTTCAGAAAATCACGTTTAAAGGAAATCCCGCATCGTGCGAAATTATCTTGTTTTTCCTAAACAACACGTTGTAAGTCGAAAAGCTTTCATGTTGCATGTATGTCTAAGTGTGTAGCCTCAAAAGAGAAGGCACAGGACAGTTTTCTCTCGAAAGGATATGTAAGAATACCACTTCATAAGGAAATAGAGTTTTGCAGAGTAAAGACATATACGTACGCATTGGAAACTCTTTACGAGAAGAAATAACGCATAGTACAAAATTAGCTTGTATCTCCAAAACTACACGTTGTATCTCGAAAAGAATTGTTGTGGCGTGTACGTCTTAACATGTAGCATCTAAAGAGAACCAAAAGGAGAATTTTCTTTCGTCAAAATTTTTCAGAAAATCACGTTTTAAGAAAATCCCGCATCGTGCGAAATTATCTTGTTTTTCCTAAACAACACGTTGTAAGTCGAAAAGCTTTCATGTTGCGTGTATGTCTAAGTGTGTAGCCTCAAAAGAGAAGGCACAGGACAGTTTTCTCTCGAAAGGATATGTAAGAATACCACTTCATAAGGAAATACAGTTTTGCAGAGTAAAGACATATACGAACGCATTGGAAACTCTTTACGAGAAGAAATAACGCATCGTACAAAATTAGCTTGTATCTCCAAAACTACACGTTGTATCTCGAAAAGAATTGTTGTGGCGTGTACGTCTTAACATGTAGCATCTAAAGAGAACCAAAAGGAGAATTTTCTTTCGTCAAAATTTTTCAGAAAATCACGTTTTAAGGAAATCCCGCATCGTGCGAAATTATCTTGTTTTTCCTAAACAACACGTTGTAAGTCGAAAAGCTTTCATGTTGCGTGTATGTCTAAGTGTGTAGCCTCAAAAGAGAAGGCACAGGACAGTTTTCTCTCGAAAGGATATGTAAGAATACCACTTCATAAGGAAATACAGTTTTGCAGAGTAAAGACATATACGTACGCATTGGAAACTCTTTACGAGAAGAAATAACGCATCGTACAAAATTAGCTTGTATCTCCAAAACTACACGTTGTATGTCGAAAAGAATTGTTGTGGCGTGTACGTCTTAACATGTAGCATCTAAAGAGAACCAAAAGGAGAATTTTCTTTCGTCAAAATTTTTCAGAAAATCACGTTTTAAGGAAATCCCGCATCGTGCGAAATTATCTTGTTTTTCCTAAACAGCACGTTGTAAGTCGAAAAGCTTTCATGTTGCGTGTATGTCTAAGTGTGTAGCCTCAAAAGAGAAGGCACAGGACAGTTTTCTCTCGAAAGGATATGTAAGAATACCACTTCATAAGGAAATACAGTTTTGCAGAGTAAAGACATATACGTACGCATTGGAAACTCTTTACGAGAAGAAATAACGCATCGTACAAAATTAGCTTGTATCTCCAAAACTACACGTTGTATCTCGAAAAGAATTGTTGTGGCGTGTACGTCTTAACATGTAGCATCTAAAGAGAACCAAAAGGAGAATTTTCTTTCGTCAAAATTTTTCAGAAAATCACGTTTTAAGGAAATCCCGCAACGTGCGAAATTATCTTGTTTTTCCTAAACAACACGTTGTAAGTCGAAAAGCTTTCATGTTGCGTGTATGTCTAAGTGTGTAGCCTCAAAAGAGAAGGCACAGGACAGTTTTCTCTCGAAAGGATATGTAAGAATACCACTTCATAAGGAAATAGAGTTTTGCAGAGTAAAGACATATACGTACGCATTGGAAACTCTTTACGAGAAGAAATAACGCATCGTACAAAATTAGCTTGTATCTCCAAAACTACACGTTGTATCTCGAAAAGAATTGTTGTGGCGTGTACGTCTTAACATGTAGCATCTAAAGAGAACCAAAAGGAGAATTTTCTTTCGTCAAAATTTTTCAGAAAATCACGTTTTAAGGAAATCCCGCATCGTGAGAAATTATCTTGTTTTTCCTAAACAACACGTTGTAAGTCGAAAAGCTTTCATGTTGCGTGTATGTCTAAGTGTGTAGCCTCAAAAGAGAAGGCACAGGACAGTTTTCTCTCGAAAGGATATGTAAGAATACCACTTCATAAGGAAATACAGTTTTGCTGAGTAAAGACATATACGTACGCATTGGAAACTCTTTACGAGAAGAAATAACGCATCGTACAAAATTAGCTTGTATCTCCAAAACTACACGTTGTATCTCGAAAAGAATTGTTGTGGCGTGTACGTCTTAACATGTAGCATCTAAAGAGAACCAAAAGGAGAATTTTCTTTCGTCAAAATTTTTCAGAAAATCACGTTTTAAGGAAATCCCGCATCGTGCGAAATTATCTTGTTTTTCCTTAACAACACGTTGTAAGTCGAAAAGCTTTCATGTTGCGTGTATGTCTAAGTGTGTAGCCTCAAAAGAGAAGGCACAGGACAGTTTTCTCTCGAAAGGATATGTAAGAATACCACTTCATAAGGAAATACAGTTTTGCAGAGTAAAGACATATACGTACGCATTGGAAACTCTTTACGAGAAGAAATAACGCATCGTACAAAATTAGCTTGTATCTCCAAAACTACACGTTGTATCTCGAAAAGAATTGTTGTGGCGTGTACGTCTTAACATGTAGCATCTAAAGAGAATCAAAAGGAGAATTTTCTTTCGTCAAAATTTTTCAGAAAATCACGTTTTAAGGAAATCCCGCATCGTGCGAAATTATCTTGTTTTTCCTAAACAACACGTTGTAAGTCGAAAAGCTTTCATGTTGCGTGTATGTCTAAGTGTGTAGCCTCAAAAGAGAAGGCACAGGACAGTTTTCTCTCGAAAGGATATGTAAGAATACCACTTCATAAGGAAATAGAGTTTTGCAGAGTAAAGACATATACGTACGCATTGGAAACTCTTTACGAGAAGAAATAACACATAGTAAAAAATTAGCTTGTATCTCCAAAACTACACGTTGTATCTCGAAAAGAATTGTTGTGGCGTCTACGTCTTAACATGTAGCATCTAAAGAGAACCAAAAGGAGAATTTTCTTTCGTCAAAATTTTTCAGAAAATCACGTTTTAAGGAAATCCCGCATCGTGCGAAATTATCTTGTTTTTCCTAAACAGCACGTTGTAAGTCGAAAAGCTTTCATGTTGCGTGTATGTCTAAGTGTGTAGCCTCAAAAGAGAAGGCACAGGACAGTTTTCTCTCGAAAGGATATGTAAGAATACCACTTCATAAGGAAATACAGTTTTGCAGAGTAAAGACATATACGTACGCATTGGAAACTCTTTACGAGAAGAAATAACGCATCGTACAAAATTAGCTTGTATCTCCAAAACTACACGTTGTATCTCGAAAAGAATTGTTGTGGCGTGTACGTCTTAACATGTAGCATCTAAAGAGAACCAAAAGGAGAATTTTCTTTCGTCAAAATTTTTCAGAAAATCACGTTTTAAGGAAATCCCGCAACGTGCGAAATTATCTTGTTTTTCCTAAACAACACGTTGTAAGTCGAAAAGCTTTCATGTTGCGTGTATGTCTAAGTGTGTAGCCTCAAAAGAGAAGGCACAGGACAGTTTTCTCTCGAAAGGATATGTAAGAATACCACTTCATAAGGAAATAGAGTTTTGCAGAGTAAAGACATATACGTACGCATTGGAAACTCTTTACGAGAAGAAATAACGCATCGTACAAAATTAGCTTGTAACTCCAAAACTACACGTTGTATCTCGAAAAGAATTGTTGTGGCGTGTACGTCTTAACATGTAGCATCTAAAGAGAACCAAAAGGAGAATTTTCTTTCGTCAAAATTTTTCAGAAAATCACGTTTTAAGGAAATCCCGCATCGTGCGAAATTATCTTGTTTTTCCTAAACAACACGTTGTAAGTCGAAAAGCTTTCATGTTGCGTGTATGTCTAAGTGTGTAGCCTCAAAAGAGAAGGCACAGGACAGTTTTCTCTCGAAAGGATATGTAAGAATACCACTTCATAAGGAAATACAGTTTTGCAGAGTAAAGACATATACGTACGCATTGGAAACTCTTTACGAGAAGAAATAACGCATCGTACAAAATTAGCTTGTATCTCCAAAACTACACGTTGTATCTCGAAAAGAATTGTTGTGGCGTGTACGTCTTAACATGTAGCATCTAAAGAGAACCAAAAGGAGAATTTTCTTTCGTCAAAATTTTTCAGAAAATCACGTTTTAAGGAAATCCCGCATCGTGCGAAATTATCTTGTTTTTCCTAAACAACACGTTGTAAGTCGAAAAGCTTTCATGTTGCGTGTATGTCTAAGTGTGTAGCCTCAAAAGAGAAGGCACAGGACAGTTTTCTCTCGAAAGGATATGTAAGAATACCACTTCATAAGGAAATACAGTTTTGCAGAGTAAAGACATATACGTACGCATTGGAAACTCTTTACGAGAAGAAATAACGCATCGTACAAAATTAGCTTGTATCTCCAAAACTACACGTTGTATCTCGAAAAGAATTGTTGTGGCGTGTACGTCTTAACATGTAGCATCTAAAGAGAATCAAAAGGAGAATTTTCTTTCGTCAAAATTTTTCAGAAAATCACGTTTTAAGGAAATCCCGCATCGTGCGAAATTATCTTGTTTTTCCTAAACAACACGTTGTAAGTCGAAAAGCTTTCATGTTGCGTGTATGTCTAAGTGTGTAGCCTCAAAAGAGAAGGCACAGGACAGTTTTCTCTCGAAAGGATATGTAAGAATACCACTTCATAAGGAAATAGAGTTTTGCAGAGTAAAGACATATACGTACGCATTGGAAACTCTTTACGAGAAGAAATAACACATAGTACAAAATTAGCTTGTATCTCCAAAACTACACGTTGTATCTCGAAAAGAATTGTTGTGGCGTGTACGTCTTAACATGTAGCATCTAAAGAGAACCAAAAGGAGAATTTTCTTTCGTCAAAATTTTTCAGAAAATCACGTTTTAAGAAAATCCCGCATCGTGCGAAATTATCATCTTTTTCCTAAACAACACGTTGTAAGTCGAAAAGCTTTCATGTTGCGTGTATGTCTAAGTGTGTAGCCTCAAAAGAGAAGGCACAGGACAGTTTTCTCTCGAAAGGATATGTAAGAATACCACTTCATAAGGAAATAGAGTTTTGCAGAGTAAAGACATGTACGTACGCATTGGAAACTCTTTACGAGAAGAAATAACGCATAGTACAAAATTAGCTTGTATCTCCAAAACTACACGTTGTATCTCGAAAAGAATTGTTGTGGCGTGTACGTCTTAACATGTAGCATCTAAAGAGAACCAAAAGGAGAATTTTCTTTCGTCAAAATTTTTCAGAAAATCACGTTTTAAGAAAATCCCGCATCGTGCGAAATTATCTTCTTTTTCCTAAACAACACGTTGTAAGTCGAAAAGCTTTCATGTTGCGTGTATGTCTAAGTGTGTAGCCTCAAAAGAGAAGGCACAGGACAGTTTTCTCTCGAAAGGATATGTAAGAATACCACTTCATAAGGAAATACAGTTTTGCAGAGTAAAGACATATACGTACGCATTGGAAACTCTTTACGAGAAGAAATAACGCATAGTACAAAATTAGCTTGTATCTCCAAAACTACACGTTGTATCTCGAAAAGAATTGTTGTGGCGTGTACGTCTTAACATGTAGCATCTAAAGAGAATCAAAAGGAGAATTTTCTTTCGTCAAAATTTTTCAGAAAATCACGTTTTAAGGAAATCCCGCATCGTGCGAAATTATCTTGTTTTTCCTAAACAACACGTTGTAAGTCGAAAAGCTTTCATGTTGCGTGTATGTCTAAGTGTGTAGCCTCAAAAGAGAAGGCACAGGACAGTTTTCTCTCGAAAGGATATGTAAGAATACCACTTCATAAGGAAATACAGTTTTGCAGAGTAAAGACATATACGTACGCATTGGAAACTCTTTACGAGAAGAAATAACGCATCGTACAAAATTAGCTTGTATCTCCAAAACTACACGTTGTATCTCGAAAAGAATTGTTGTGGCGTGTACGTCTTAACATGTAGCATCTAAAGAGAACCAAAAGGAGAATTTTCTTTCGTCAAAATTTTTCAGAAAATCACGTTTTAAGGAAATCCCGCATCGTGCGAAATTATCTTGTTTTTCCTAAACAACACGTTGTAAGTCGAAAAGCTTTCATGTTGCGTGTATGTCTAAGTGTGTAGCCTCAAAAGAGAAGGCACAGGACAGTTTTCTCTCGAAAGTATATGTAAGAATACCACTTCATAAGGAAATACAGTTTTGCAGAGTAAAGACATATACGTACGCATTGGAAACTCTTTACGAGAAGAAATAACGCATCGTACAAAATTAGCTTGTATCTCCAAAACTACACGTTGTATCTCGAAAAGAATTGTTGTGGCGTGTACGTCTTAACATGTAGCATCTAAAGAGAACCAAAAGGAGAATTTTCTTTCTTCAAATTTTTTCAGAAAATCACGTTTTAAGGAAATCCCGCATCGTGCGAAATTATCTTGTTTTTCCTAAACAACACGTTGTAAGTCGAAAAGCTTTCATGTTGCGTGTATGTCTAAGTGTGTAGCCTCAAAAGAGAAGGCACAGGACAGTTTTCTCTCGAAAGGATATGTAAGAATACCACTTCATAAGGAAATACAGTTTTGCAGAGTAAAGACATATACGTACGCATTGGAAACTCTTTACGAGAAGAAATAACGCATAGTACAAAATTAGCATGTATCTCCAAAACTACACGTTGTATCTCGAAATAATTGTTGTGGCGTGTACGTCTTAACATGTAGCATCTAAAGAGAACCAAAAGGAGAATTTTCTTTCGTCAAAATTTTTCAGAAAATCACGTTTTAAGGAAATCCCGCATCGTGCGAAATTATCTTGTTTTTCCTAAACAACACGTTGTAAGTCGAAAAGCTTTCATGTTGCGTGTATGTCTAAGTTTGTAGCCTCAAAAGAGAAGGCACAGGACAGTTTTCTCTCGAAAGGATATGTAAGAATACCACTTCATAAGGAAATACAGTTTTGCAGAGTAAAGACATATACGTACGCATTGGAAACTCTTTACGAGAAGAAATAACGCATAGTACAAAATTAGCTTGTATCTCCAAAACTACACGTTGTATCTCGAAAAGAATTTTTGTGGCGTGTACGTCTTAACATGTAGCATCTAAAGAAAACCAAAAGGAGAATTTTCTTTCGTCAAAATTTTTCAGAAAATCACGTTTTAAGGAAATCCCGCATCGTGCGAAATTATCTTGTTTTTCCTAAACAACA